>NW_020450666.1:736820-831687 GCF_003343035.1 Apteryx rowi | reverse complement strand
CCTCCCGGAGAGGCCCCAAGCACTCCCTGCAGCCTGAGATCTGTAGGGCTGCATCTACTGTCAGAGGGTCGGTCTGGGTCCAAGCCTCTGACACAGCAACTCCAACAGCCGCTGGGGAACGCGCTCTGCGGCGTGTCACGACCATACTTGAGGAAGTGTACACCACAGGGAACAGAAACAAAGGTCCCTTCGCACGTCCCTTCGCGCGCCCTTCTGCGCGAACTGCTGCGCAAACTGCTGCGTCTGTTCGCTGCCTCTGTTAGCTGCGCTCTCTCTTTTAGGTCTAAAATAAATGTGCAATTTCTTGTGAGGGCACATTGTGCAGGATGGTAATTCTTCCAGAGAAGTTTTTGTTTGTTTGTTTCAGGAAACAAAGCCCTAACCCAAACCAAAATTAACAAGAAGTGGTTCATACTGGCCCTAAAAGGGTGGTTTGGAAAAGCAAGAGCAGTGCAAACATCCCTCAAGCATTCTCCCAGCTTCTGATTATTTGAAAATCAAGGGTTTTCCTTAGCTTGATATCTATTTAGCAGCCTTCATCTCTTCTCAAAATTTCATACTTATTCAGGATCATTTCTTCTACAATTGATAACCGTCATCATGTGAGTAGAAATTGCCTGAAGCTGAACTAGCCTACAGAAGCAAGTTTGAGGCTTTAGGTTGGCTTTTGGGGGGTTGTTTGTTTTTAATTCTCTACTCCTCTTTCTCCTGCTCACTGGCTCAGACTTAACATGCTTTGAACTCTTAGCATTACTATTTCAGCATCCAATAACAGAAAAAAAAAACAAACCACAATTTTAAAAAGTTCGGTTTATACAAACAGGAGCAATATATTAATTTAATATTCTGTCCATGCACTGATATTCTTACTATTATAGAGTTCAACAGAAAGATGCCACAGTAYGTCTTTAGCTCAAAACACTGCATTTCCCACTGCGCCTCCCGTGACAACCAGGCTCCTCTGAAAACAAACTGTACCACCAGAAGGTGTAAAGAGTAGTAGAAAGAATTTCCACTGTTCCATTTTCCTTCCACTGACTTCACCGGAAAAATTAAAAGTGATTTCAGGCTTCTCCACTTTCAGAACTGAATGTAAAATCTAACTTAGCTGTTCCTTCCAAATTCTTGCATATAAATGAATGAAGAAATGAATCAACATACATTGGTAAATATAAAGGAAATCAAGTCCTACTACCTAATCCACCTGTTCTAACAAAAATGTTCAAATATCACTGAAATCGAAAACGCAAGTGATGGACCAGGGCACATGCATGGATACCAACAGAATTAAGAAGTCACCATTCACTAAACCTGAGTTTAGCAAACATTCACAGACCTCAGTCAATTTTTTTTAAGAGATTTGTTTCAGGCTGTAAACTTTCACTAAGGTTTAAATGATTTCAGCTTGTGCTGCCACCAGAAAGACAGCCTGACTTCCTTCTCCTTTGCTGGGCACACCCTCTGCTATGTCAATACTTAAATCACGTAGCTCACCAGTTATGTCAGTTCCTTGAACTGACTAAAAATTAGACCTGCCTCCCCAAATTATTAATTTTCACAGAACAGCTGAACAATCACTAGTGCTGACACAAGAGAGGTGGCAGGAACAGACAGCCAGAGGCAGGAAAAAGAGCACAACTTGCCTTTTTGGCAGTAGTGTGGTCAAAACTGATGCTGAGAGATCAAAGAGACAGCTACAATATTATATGACAGGAGCTTTGCCTCATTCCTTATTCTCCTCCTGAACTGGAGGAGCATGAGATGAACACAAATTCCCATTAGAACTAGTTTTATATACCACAAGCTAACACCAGTACTTTTCTGCTATCTGGAACAATGAGCTGATGATTTATGGTATCACAAGCTATGCTGTCACTCCAGAAGGGGTGCATTGAACAGGACCTTGACTTTTTATGAACTTAAGACAACAAGTTCTTTAAAAGAACCAGTAGCTACAGAACCAGAGAATTTGGTCAGTAGCATCTGCCAAAGTAGTCATTCTGATGTTCCTTGGGAGCTGCTAAAGAAAAGGTTCATCAGACATTTGCCACAGTAATGTCCATATGAGGTACATATTTTGCACTTGAAGGAAGGAGAACCAAAGCAAAGTATTCATAGTAAAGCGTAACTGCCYGCCATTTGGATCTACTATAAAACTTCTAAGTTCACAGTAATGGAAGAGCACTCACAAAAACTAGAACAAAAACATGTCTTTATAAAGAAAGTGGCTAAGACTTTTAATATTAATCCTGAATCAAACGAAATGGCACAGAATCTTCATGAATAAAAAATAATGATTTTTCCTATCAGTGGTCCACTCCTACCAATTAGCAGCAGTGCACATACTTCTGGAAAATTTACCTACCTGGAACTCTGAAGACCTGAACTCTTTGCCTTGAATATTTCCTGAACTGTATCAGTAACTACTTGCCTGAATAGGTGTCTGGACTTGGGAACACACTGTGTTCTTTCTTTACAGAAGAAAGCACTTTGTGACAAAATGATCTTACTACTGTCTTTAAAGGGCAAGCACATTTTTAAAAGTCTTATAAAACTTCAGTCTAAACTTCAGACTGCACTGAAAAAAAAGTTAAAACTTCTGATTTAGGCCTTCCTTTTACATCTGTTTGGGAAATGTTCATATGATATGATATTAGGGATTGTTTAGGTGAAGATCCATAAACTGATACTTTTCTAGACATACTTCAAACTCATTGTTAGTCATTCTCCCTTATTCAGTTTTGGTGTTATTATCTACACATAATCACTAAATTGCTGTGTTCATAAATACCGTAACAGCAAACACTGAATATACCCTAGAAATGCTAATGTATACAAAAATAATAAATGTATTTTTAAAATAAGCAAATAAATTTTCAAATAATGGTTTCACATTTTCAGGAATCCACACAGACCTTCTCTCTGAGCTAAAATAAGCTTTTGGCCTTTCCAAAAGCAGCTGTCAAAATAACTTGTCAAATGGAAGATAGGTTGTTAGAAAATGGATTAGAAGAAGTGGGAAGTCAGAATAGCAACATCAGCTTTTGAAGTTAAATTCATTACCTAAAAAACCTACCCATCAGCAGTTACCTCTAAACACAGTTTAAACAATGTATACCTTGCCATTCTAAAAGTTACTTTTCAACCACTGAAAAAGGCAGCATTTATATAAATAGAGTTTTATTTCTAAATCTATCTTATTGCATAACTTAAGACATTTCACAGTGTCAAGGCCCTAAAGCATTCATTTCTTACTGAGGTTTGTTTTACTGAGTGAGATTAGAGCTAAATTAAACCCCATCACATGATGAGTTGTAATGGTCTGATCTTAGAGCTTCTGCTGTAAAAATGCTCAATTTTCTTGTTCTGATCTCTTTTCTTACTGAAACAGATCTAGTAATCTCAGTTATACACTCTAAGTGACCTCAAAGGAGAAATCTACAGCAGTTTTATGGAGACTGACACCACTGTTAGACACTACTAAGCCCTCAGATATCCAAACTCTTCCAAGTCAGTGAACTCAAAAAGAGTTCCTTGTAGCAGAGGGCTCCCTGTTTGATATTTTGTGCTTGAATGCATGTCAACTCACCTTTCAGCCACATTGGTTACTAAGGTAAAAACATTTGCACTGTATTTGTTCATTTTTCTGAAATGGGAAGGTTATTTCACAGACTCTAACAACCTTTCCACATTGATATGGCAGGAAGGTCCACCATTCCTTTCAATTAAAATGCTGTGGTTTTCAAACTGAGCAAGAAATTTGATAATGTAGAGAGCGCATGTAAAGCCTGTGGCTTGCAAATGACTGAGAACTTGCAATCCATCATCTAAAACAAAACCCATAAGAACTGTTCTAGCATGAAAGATATCTTTCCCAGAACTATTATCCATTGGCATCCTGCACCATTTCACACTGCTGTACTGAGAAAATATGAAAGTGCTCCCCAACTGTTCAGAGAATACAAATGCATTTGGGCTTTGATTAATTGCACTAAAACCACAAATGTGAAACCTCCACACAGAGAAGTGGGTGAATAGGACACTTTTTTCCTCTGTTATTTTTGTCTTGTTATAAAAATGTCACAGTTTTCACTTTTGGGAAACCTGCCAGTAATGCTGAAACACACTAAAAATGTCCAAGAGTTGGCTAGAAGGAAAGTTTTGCCATGATTGGCAAGACTTTATAAAAAAGTTATTTGGAAGAAAAAAAAACAGAAAACAACAACAACAACAAAAGAAAAAAACAAAGAAAGGATGAAACTATAAGTTCTTCAAGGTGAATTTTTTTAATAGCACTATGCACTAACCTTTCTTCTAATAGTGTTGAGCTCTCCCTTTTCCCCCTACCCCCAGTATATACACCTGCATATCAATTCCCTTATTTTCCTAGTGAAATTAACCTGTTTTTCTTTTTTTTTTTCTCCTCCTATTATATTCTGTCTTTTYGGATATCCTGGAAATCTGCTTTTTGCATCTATGCCAGACATATGAAATCTTATTGTCTTGTGAAAGGTAAATCAGTCAATTACATTTTTTTAGCAGTAGCAACAGCAACCCAGTGTGACTAACGTCTAAGCCAAAATCAGCACCTTGAATCTGTTTATCTGTTCACACTGGGTTGTTGAACTAAACAACTGATTGAGAGAATTTAAGAAGATATTAAAAGTTCTTATTTACATCATGCTCATTTAATTAACTTTGTATGGATGGCATTCATCTGGCTTCTGGCCATACATATACCGTGGGCCATCTGCAACTGAATGAGTCGTGTAGGCTGTCTGTATTGTCAATTAAAGAAAAGTAAGCACCTACCACAGATGAGGTGGTGAAAGTTCTCATGCTAAAAGTCCTTAYTTCTCTCTAACTATAAATGCAGATATCTGCACATCAAGAGAAATGGGAAGGCCAACAGAACAAATTTGAGAGTATTTACAAAATTCCTCATTATAAACTACAAAAAACTTTGTAAAACCTTTGAAGAGATACAACTTACCAGAAACTATCAACTGTGTTAACCAAATTTTAGATAGGCTAATGCAATGCTTGGTAATCTTCACTTTAGGCAACATCTTCTAAAGGGCCTCTAGTTCAAATCTGAGATGCTTCAAAGTGTCTTAAATCAGATTTTTTTGAGAAATGTTCAGAATTAGAAGTCTATTTTTTAAATATGCTGCCATATGCCTGCATGTCTGTGAGGCAGAAGATGTAATTTGTAGCATATGTGTACTAGCAAATTATTAATTATAATGGGGTAGGGGTAAGAGTACACCRCAGACTACTTCAGATTAACCATGTCTGCTTGTCATTTGACTGACTCAGAAAGGAATAAAAAAAATTAGGAGACTATGGTAATAGAGTTTTCAGGAAATATGTAAGATTTGAAAACAACGACATAATATTCCAAGCAATTTTATCTATTAACAGTTTTTGGATTACTGTAGAATCTCAAGGTCCCAATCTAGACTGAAGTTCCAGTGCTACAGGCAAGATAACAAGAGACAACAGCCTTATAGGGGGAGGGGCAAAAAAAAAGAAAAGGAGTATAACAGAAAGACAACCTACACATGAAAAGATCGCATGAATTACATGATTTTTACATATAAAAGTATGTGGTAGAACTAGTTTCCTGAATCCAGAACATTAGCCTTAATATCATCAAATACCATTTTTCTTGTGAAAATGAATTGCTAAAATCAAATTATCTAAAAAAAAAAAAAAAGTAATTTCTCTCAAATCCAAAAGAAGAGAGAGATAGGGCATAATTAATGGGCAAGAAATGATGCATTCACACTAAAAGAACTTTAAAAAGTTTAGGGTCAATATAGACGAGTTGGATGTATCCAAATCTTACAGATCTGATAGGATGGATTCTCYTGAGAGTGCTGTAAGAACTGGCTGATGTGACTGTAGTCCACTGTCTATAACTTATGAAAATTCATGTCAATTAGATGAGGTCCCTGATGACTGGAAAAAGGCTAATGTTACATTCATCTTTAAAAAGGCAAGAAAAATGACTCAGAGAATTATGAGATGATCAACCTCAGCTTAGTTTCTGACAATAAAAATATTACGCAGTATGTCTCCCTGGAATCCATTTTCAAGCACATAAAGACAAGAAGACAATCAGGAATATTCAACATGGATTTACCAAGTCATGTTTGACCAGCTTGACGACTGTGATGTAATGGCTGGCTATGTGAAGAGCAGTGAGCTCTCTACACAAAARAGCAGCAAAGAGCAGTAGATGCCATCTATCCCGACTTTAGTAAGGCTTTAGATGCTACATCTCATGGTTTTCTCATTTGGAAGCTGAAGAAGCATGGGCTAGAAAAAAAGAATGTTAGGTGGGCTAAAATTGTCTGGGTTGCCTTGAAACCAAAGGCTGGTAAAACCATCTGGCTAAGAGCTGGTAACAAGCAGAATACCCCAGTGGTTGATACGTGACCCCATATGGTTCATTAACTTCAGTAACAACCTGGCCTAGGACACAGACTGCACCCTCAACAAATTTGAAGATGGCATTAGATTTGGGGGAGTGATTGACATGACACCTGGAACAGACTCAATCCAGAGGAATTTTGATAAACTTCAGGCTTGTGCCAACATGAGACTCAATAAGGAAAAAGGCAAAGTTCTCAGAAATAACTCCACACATCAGTACAGACTGAAAAGTGGTTGGCTGAATAACAGCCCTGCTGAAAGGAACCTGAGATTTATGATTAATGCCAGATTGAATATGGACCTAAAATGCATCTCATCACAAATAAAGCAAGCTGCATACTGGGCTACAGTAGGATGAGCATGGCTAGAAGTTTAAGAAACGTTACTATCCCCCTTTATTCAGCATTGCTGAAGTTGCATCTGAAATCCTGCATCCAGTTTTGGGCCCCCAGTTCAGAAGGGATGTTGAAAAACTCCAGAGATACCAGCAGATGATGTCAGAACCAGTGTATTATTATTACTATACTTTTTTAAAAGGTGATTTTAAAAAAAATAAGAAAATAATAGGTAACTGAACTTCCACAATCACTGCTGTATGACAGATAGATATTGACCATATTATGGTAAGCCATGTTCCAGGCCCCCCAAAAATGGCTGTGTCTATATGGCCCCTCTTACCATCTAGCAGCACTGCTGTTATTTTGCACTACCATTTTAAAAACTCCAAGACATGCTGAATATATAAGGATAGATAGATGGTAACTAAAAATACCACATAACCATACTGACAAGAAGCTTATAGTTCATATACTAGAGTTTGCACCTACATGGGATTTTTTTGGTGGGGAAGATAGAAGACAAAGTGGGTAGGGGGAAACAGAAGGATTAATAAATTAAATAAAATTGACAACTGTTTGGGGACTTATGCCTTAAAAATCCTTATTTTTATCTAGAAATTAGTTTGGCATATATATAGATTTTCAAATTTTCAGATAAAATATGGATGGTCAATAGCCTGCAAGAAAGGATTTGGTTTGCCACCATCTATTGTACTTTGCTTCCATAGCATCATATTTCTTTGTCACAACTCAAAGACCTTTCATTGGAAGTAAACAAGAATAGCATTTGGCGAGTAGCAAAAGACCTTCATTAGTCTAATGTTGTATCAAGCCAGGAAATAATGCTTCCTGATAACTTATCAAAAGACAAAGATGAGAGTAGCAATGAGCAGAAGGGCAAATTAGCAGAGACTCTTGCCAGATAGCTTTAACTATTTAAAAGTAGCAAATGGGAAACATATCACTACAAATCAAAGCAAAAATGGGAAAACATAGACATTGTCCTAAAACAATCAAACTATAGTTGTTTATTTAAAAATATACACTTATTAGAATGATGACACCAATAGCGTAACACAAAGGATCTTGGTAAGAAGACAGAAGGAAACATAAGATATGCACAAGAAATTCATGTAACTACATTTAGGTGCCTTTGTTTGAAGACCATTCAGTGTAAAACAAAAAACAAAAAATAAACAAGTTCTGAGAGCAAAGACACAGCAGACGCATGTGGAAATTGAAAAGATGCTTTGGGTTGCACATCAGGTCACATACAGTCCAGTACGGGTATGAGACAATTTTGTGGATGCTTTGGAAGCCAATTTCCCAGGGAGCTCTGGCATATCAGAAAAGAACTCTTCCATTGTGCTCACTTGAAGAACAGAGCAGAGAATGGCACAACCAGCACAGCTGCCTATAAAAAGCTTTTAGCTATAACTGCTCTCTGAAAGTCACAGAGAAGAGCATCACTTGCGACAGCAATAGACTTGCAATATTTGTAGGAATTGTGAAACTGCTGAACTGTCGCATAATGCTGTCACATAACAGATTTAATTTGCCTTTGTGAAAATTATAGAAATAACAAAAAGGAGAAATGAATCCTAGGCCAGAACATTAATAAGACAAAGAAATGAGAACAGGAGAGTTCAGAAAGAAGTTGAGTGAATAATAAAGATCATGGAAGTCTAATGTAAAATCAAGGTTTTTGCATCTTAGAATGTGAAAACATTTTTTCATGTAAAATGTATTTCCTTAATGATTATTGAACCAAATTATAGGTTTTGTTTTCAATTTCTTAAGAACTTCCTTATAAAAAGAGTACTTATTTTGTAATATGTTGTTTTCTATATTTTTAGGAGTAGCTTTACAAGTGTCAGAGTTCAACATGAGACAGTGAACATGAAAGTCTTCTGCTGTATCTAAATTGAAAAATTTGCAGTAAAACCAAAGGACATATGGAATAAAGTTGTTTTATGGCTCTGAAACATGACTAACAAATAAACTACTAATCAGGGTTACATAATTTTTCATTTTGCTCTTGCCACTCCAAATTCAGCCATTTTTATCTGCCTGAAACTTTCACCTACTTTTTCACAAGGTTTTCTGGTCTTGGGTTCTATTGGAAAGAAATTTTCCTTGTTGATGCTTGAAAGTGTAAGCAAAAGACCCAGCTGAAGTATTTGTTAATATGCAATAGGTTGAAAAGATTTTTTTTTTCATATCATAAAAGAAACCATCTTGTAAATTTTACTGCCTCTTCTTTTGAGGTGGTTTGGCCATGACACTGAAATCTGTCAGTGAGCTAGGATGCTCAGGGGTAGAAGTATTTCTGAGCAACCTGATGGTAACTGCTTTTGAATTTATTGATCAAATAGCTAGTTAAAAAAAAAAAAAAAAAAAAAGCTTTGAATATGAAATACATTTTGGAGGGAGTTTGAGGCCAGTGAGACTGTTATTTACAAAAGTACCAAAATGACTATAACTGAAAATCTAACTGCAAGAAAGCAAAATCATTAATGTTTGCTTTGAGTCACATAATTAAAAGGCTAGAAAGAATTGTTGGAAGTCATCCACTGTTTCCTACCCTGGGACAGGATGAATGATATCTGGCGTTTTTTGTTTGTTTGTTTGTTTGTGACAAATTTGTCTAGTCTGCCTTTAACAGACCCTCAGTGATGACAATTCTTCCATGTCTCCAGGTAATCTATTTCCAGATAACGATGCTTTACTTCTATTATGGGAAGGAAGTTTTAACCTGAGTTTTCAATGACAGAATTTAAGCCAATTACTTCTTGTTGTATCTACCATGGACACTGAGAAAAGATTATTCCTTTCCTCTCTACAGCAGCCTTCTACATGCTACCCTTTCTTCCACAGAGACAAATGTTATGCAGCCACATAGAGTCTGAAACAATGTCTGCCCAACTCAATGCATATACACTGTTCTAATCATCTAATATATGCTGTGCCAGATGTCCCATAGAGCCATTGCTGCATTTTTCCCAGTAGGAAAGGGAGAAGGAGAAAAATCCTTACTGTAATCTTTATTTGTATGAGACACTCAGATACCACAGCGATGAAAACCATACTGGAATGTAGATAGGTTCCCTACTTCCTTTCAACAATAATTTGCCCCACTTCCAAGACTTGCAATGACAGCTGCTATTTTCTGGAGTCTTCCTAAAGTTACCTGTAGAAATGACACCTATGGCTGGCTTTACAATATGCACAGGATGAGCTGTTCCAAAAAAATCTAGACAAAAAGCTGCACTGTGGATTTATATAACAAAATTGAAGTAAAATTAATAATAAAAATGTTATTAAAAAAAAGATGAACATTCTACAGAAGTGTTCACATAGAAACATTTTTCAGGATTTTTTTCTTTAATAATGCATCCTTTCCAGTTCTAGTTGCACATTCTGAGTGCAAGCAAYGCCGATGTTAAGACTGCTCAGGTAACATGAGAAAAGCCGGTTCTAGCTGTATTTCCAGACTTAATATAACAATTATTTTACTTTCTCAAACTACAGATTTATTTATTTATTTATTAGAAAATCCAGGTATGCTTATTGATTCTCCAGTCATCACTGTTTATTAATCCTTACATCTCAGAGACAAACACATTTCCTTTTTCAGCAGTAAGAACAGGAGTCAGAGATCAAACAGAGGAGCAGGATGAATTTCCTTATAAAGGATGAAAAGCAGAAAAAAGAAGAAGCTGAATACACTTGTTAGAAGCTTTCTTAGGATCTTCAAGCATTCTTCCATCCTTCTCACTCCCCATATGGCTACATAACCAAGAAGTTTCTTGGATAACACTCATCACTGCACGTTTCTTGCCCCTAGATTCTTGCACTTCAGGCTTCAAAACCGGCTATGCAGCTTAGTGGAAGAGCAATGTATTGCTTTTTCGGGTATTCCCAAATCACACTGGGATAATATTGGACATGCTGGCTTTAACAGTCAACATAGCTGTACACATGGTCATTTTCCCTGTCAGGCCACTCAGTCAGCGTTAACTATTAGACAAAACTTAAAGAACATATTTGTTTAAAACCACGTTTGCAATGATGAATCATATTATACCAAGATGTAAGAACAGAATGCATTATTAATCCAGTTAGCATTTCCCTCAGCTACTCTAGAGTCTTCACTTCTGAAACTAATTAGCCTCTAACCAGCCCCAGGGCTGTCATGCCTTGAGAGTTCTCAAAGATGCACCTTTTTTGCTTTTATCACTAAAGATGCTATTACAGCTACCCGGAGCACTGCTCAGAAAGACATGCCCTTTTCCAGACTAAGCTAAAATTTTCTCCTTCTTCTCCTTCTCAGTTTTATGTTTCCTTTTTGTCTGTCTTTAGTTATTGGGATATCATATGGCAATGCAGAGGATTAAGTTCTTTCCTGGTCCTGGTCCTCAAGAACTTTTAATTAGAAATGTTACTGTATATTCCAGTACAGTTCTGGGTTTGGCCATTTTCTCATGACTGTCATCTGAAACTGGTGAAATCCTATAGGTTTTTTATTATGAGAAATATCAAATGCACAATCTTTTATTTTAATTTATACCTTTTATTTCCCTATCAGTATTCTATAAAGGTCATACATCTGTGGAAAAACAGTTGGAGAAACTAGGAATAAGGTCTTCAATTGAATAATATTCCCCTGGGATACACTATTAGTTTTAGGAGGAAATCTTTCGGAGACTGTCACAAACCTAATGAGGTTTGTCTATTGTTACTCTTGTTCATGCTGTAACATTGTTTTCCCAGTTTCAATAAGTACAGAGGATAGCTTGAATGATAATTATTGGACTAGCAAATTGTAGATGTATTTTTACTTATTGATTTTTTTAATTTGCTTTCAGAATGGTCAAGTACAAGTTATATTTGCACAGCAAAGAGAACAGGGAGCAGGCTGAAGAAATAAAAGGGGAAAACAGTATCCTGCCATGTAGATGCTGTTGATAAAATTTATAGCTAAAAATTTAATATGTTTAGGGCCATGATGAAATGCTTATCATCAGCCTGCATTGCCTGGAGTTCTTGCTGATTCAAGCCCGCTCAGCGTATCCTGGTAATGAAATGAAATCGCATGGGCCCAGTGCCTGCAAAATAAAATTCATTTCATCAAGATTTTTTTTTTCTTTCTTTCTTTTTTCCTTCTTCTTCTTTTCTTTCTTAAAGGTTGGACTCAGGGACATACAGATCACCACCCTTTATGGGATTCTTCATTTTTTTCAAACTGTGTTTTTTATCAGTCTTAAGAAGGAAAGCAATGTCTTAAATTTAAGTTTATTGGCATTGGCTCCAACACTCCCTTTCSCCTAACCAGCACATGGTCTCACTGCTTCTGAGTAATTATTTTAAGAAACTTTATTCAGAATCAATGTCAGCATTGATTTGTGAATATGTTGGCTTCATCTTCCTCAGCTTCTCCTTCATATCTACTTATTTACCCTTTCCCAAACAAGGTGCATTCTTAAATAGCAACAGCTTTCCAGTCTAATAATCATTTTAAGGTTATAAGGCTGTAGCGGGGAGCCACTGTCACTGAAACTCTTTCCATCTTTCCCTACAAGTTGGTTGTGTTGTAGGGAAAAACAAAAAAACAAAACAAAACAAAATTCCCAACACCTGACCTCTGATACCACAAAGTTGGTTTTGTTTGTTTTGTTTTGATGCTGCTGCATATTGCAGGTTTTCCACATTTGTATAACTATGGACAAGCATAACTGACAAACAAAGCTAGACCATAACTAAAAACTCAGTCTAACAAATATTACATAACTATGATTCATAATGTTGCTATGAACTAAATCTTATTACAGCAAAGTTCCTCTACMAAAAATGATGTGCATGAAGTTCTGTTCGATGGCAACGGTAAGAACAAGATTAGTCTGCTATGCTCAGCTCCAACCTTATTGTGCTCTCCCTCCAAGTTTTTATTTTTTATTTCTAAAAAGTTCTTTTTTTGGAAGGGGGGAGTATTTTTGCTTTAAAAGCAGATTTAACACTTCTCAGAGTTATTGCTAGTTTTAAAGCCAGATTCAGAGCTTACATTCACTCTTCAAAAATATGTTTCCAGTGAACAGACTATACAGTTGTCTGAGAGTCTGGCCTTCGGTATTTCTTGCCTTCAACAGTAAATTGAACAAGCCCAACGGATCCATTTTCTGTAATACGAAGATGAATGTTATAAAGAGATATGTATTCTATTCTGCAGTGTGGTAACATTCCTTTTACAGGAGAAACCACAACAGAGTCAGTGTGAAGACTTTTAGCATTGATCACACAAAGAACCTATTATTCAATTTGTATTAAATCCAGGAGCTACAGAAACTCTCTACTGAGGTATACTGCTATTTTATTAGAAAACTGACTTTTAAAAGCAGAATATGAAAATACTTGCATTAATAATCTTCTTCCAATGAATGGATAGGTATAGTGATTAAAGTGTTATCTTAGGGCTTTAATGACCTGGGTTCAAGTCTCTGTTCTATTTTTCCTTATCTCTTTGAGACGCAAAGCTACATGACTTGTGTTTCCAAACTAATAAAAATATCCAGATGCCCATATTTCTCTGTCCTTGAAGATACTTTCAAAAGTTTTTAAGTCACTGAACTGCATTGGGTAGAGACATCATCCAGATAAAATAAATTTTAACTGGGCAAAATTTTAACATGATATCCAATGTTAAATAAATAAATAAAGTTTCCTTGGAACAGCAGAAACATTTGAAAACCATTTAATGTTTTTCTGGTGCTGCCAGGTAAAATATCTGCAATTTGAAACATCTACTGGATAGAAAGCTACAAAGCCTTGCTTTTTACACTTCTGAAGATAGTTACTCATTTTAATTAAGCATAGCACCTAGTAAACACAATTCTCATTTAATAGCTTACCCTAAATCATTTGCTGCCATGTTTTTTTTTTAACCTCGGACCAGTCTATAATCCTACTTGCCTGTCATTTTCCACAGTCAGACCCACTCTGAAGGCCGTCATTAGAGCAAATGAAGGGATGAGTGGGCAGCAAACCTACACAGTGCCAGTTTGGCTTTACCTGAATGAAAAGCACAGCAAAATCTGCTGCAGAAAAGGAGCCTAATACAGAAAATACAAAACAGAATTACATTCAGCAAGGTGCTGCAGAAATTAATTGTTCTACAGGACTAGGTTACTGACCTCATTAAAAACCCCAGGAACAAATAACTTTCTGAATTTTTTCCTGATACGTATCCGCTGCCCTCTGATAGCACATCCCATGCTGGTAAATTTAACACAAATCTTTTGGAACAGTAACAGACTGCTTTCTCCAGCCATTTTCTAAGGCCTTGTAGTGATTGTCATTCACTCCTCCTTAAAGTGGCTTATGCTTCTCTAAATTATTTCAAACTCTCCACAAGGTAATGCTTTATTTTTTCTCTGATTTTCAATTCCGGCACTCTAAAACAACAGATGCATATTGGATTATGCCTGCTACAAGTGAGATCTGGGCATTTTACCAGTAAATCTGACCAGCTTCAATATCATTAGAGGGATGTAGACTTTTACTGCCTGCATGGCACCTCCTTTCATTTGGCCTTTGGTTTACTAGCGCTGCTACCGAGCTTAATGAACCAAAATACCTTTTCATGCATTGGAAGACATAGCCTATTATTAGAAAAATGTAGTCTCCAAATTTGTTTAGAACAGACCCTTTCTATCCAGAACAAGAAAGAAAATTGGAATGGAAACAGTTTTCTAATCTCAGGCAATGGGATTAGAAATTAAGTCTTTTAGCCCCTACTGATTTGAAAGCAATGACAATAAAGGAGAATAAGTATTACTGACCTCTGATGTTTGTTCAGCAGTCCATATTTCAACAAGAAGGTCACTACTTTCTTTACTGAGCGGCAAAGAAGAGGAATCTGAGTACAGAACGAGGAGCCATCAGAGGTTTGGCTCACTGGAATATGCAGCAAGGATTGCTACTACTAAGGGTTTAACAGAGGACAAATACAGACAGTCATGTTGATAAGGGTCATCAAAAAACTAGAAAAAGATGGAAAGGGCAGGAATCAGTAATGAAAAAGCCAATTTGCATTCTAAAGGACATTATTAAATGAGACACAAAGCATGAATAATGTGGGAAAAGATATCTTTCTCCTGACGGGTATTGTTTTCCACTAACACTAGGCACACATCAGTGGGTGGAAGAATATGCACTCTTTGTCCTGTAGTGCATACACAATACTGATACATAAAGATTGCTGATTCCAACTGTCCTCTCTCTCAAAAATAGAAAAAAAGAAAGCTCAAATAATACATAAATATGCTGAAAGTGTATCTACAGCCAGACTGTAAGTTGATGCTCTTACTAATGTATCTAACATTTATGGTTATTAACAATCTTCTCATGACTTAGTTAACCTACTGCAGATTTCAGAATGAGTCAAGTCAGTCCAAGCTAAGTGATTCACTCTGCTGATTACCTTCCCGACACATGAGTTTGATGAAATATGTTGCCTCTGGAATCTGTTAGCAATAACTGCTACAACCTCCAGCCATAGTTGAGGGCTCAGACCCATAAAGTACTGCAGTACTGCACAAGTAAGTACAGTAAATACTGCAGTAAGGTTTATTGAAGAAGTCTTGATTACCATGAAAGCAAAGTCTAACCACAGTCAGTGCAGCGGAAAGCAGTGACAGAATTTATCAAGTCTTTTTAAACCAAGTATATAGCTACCCTCACTCTTCACTTTTTTATTTTTCTTCATCATCCAGCAGAACATAATTTCTTGGTTTATCACAAAACTTCTGTCTGTTCTGTCCTCTAAATCATTTGTCACACTCCTCAAGGTCACAGGGGAGTCTCAGTGGGAAAGTATTTGTGTTGATTGATTGGTGCTGTGATGCCTGTGTCTACTGGGGATGCTAAATGAGCTTCTCTTCCCCTCTCTCCCCTACCCTCTTGCCTCCAAGCAATGATGTGATTGAAGGGGAGGAGGGGTGGATGAACCTTAAAGGAAACAACAACAACAACAACAACAACCTCTCTCCTGTGAATCCAATTAACAAGGTTCATAAAGGGTTAATATTCTTAGCAATCCAAATGCCTTGTACCACTAATCCCTGGTCACTCTCTGAGGGCCAAGAACGACATTCTTTTCCTAGAAAAAATATGTTAGAATAAGTTAGAGATAACAGAGAGTGTGAGAGTGAGACAGACTGTGGAAAGTGAATCAGTGACAAAGTGAGTGGGGGGGGGGAGGGGGGAGAGAGAGGGGGAGCATTCCGATAGCGTGCAAGAAAGCGAGTGCAAGCACAGGGGAGCACAAGGGAGGAAGAAAGCATGAGCTCACAAGAGCGTGAGCATGAGAGAAAGCACATGCAAGTGCAAAAGGGAGCGAGAGTGTGTGTGCAGACATGCAAGAGAGTGTGTGCAAGTGTGGAAGAGCGAGAGTGCATGCAAGAAAGCGTGGGAGCGCATACGGGAGAGCAGGACAGTGTGTAAGTGAGCTAGGGAGAGCCCACGAGACGGCAGGGGAGCATGTGAGAACGCACACACAAGCGCGTGAGAAAGCATGTGCAAGCACAAAAGACAGGGAGAGTGCCTGCGAGGAAGAGCAAAAGAGCACGGGGAAGAACGCAAGATCAAGTATATTGAGAAAGGAAGAGTGGGAGAGGGCGTGAAAAAGCAGGAAAGAAAGGAAACTTAACAAGGAGAAAGAAATCACTAAAACTCCTTTCCTGAAAAAAACAATGCAGAGACTTCCCTCTTGGATTATTATTTATTTATTTATTTTTAGGAAAAAGAGCATTTTAATTATATTGGCACTGCATTCCTAATATGACTCTATTAACTACACAGAAAACATATATATTCTTATCATTTTGGAACAGACACTGACTACATCTGATACATTAGATGAAATGCTGTGCTTCTCTGAATAGCTCCTTCCTGTTCATCTCTTATAAACTCAATAAACACACAGACAAGCCATCAAATAGATTGTATCTGCAGCATCCAGAGGCACTATTTTAATTTCACAGAGAGAAGAAACCTGATAATTTATGACTGCAGCAGGCAGCAGTGGCTTGTGGATTATCATAATATCTCCTGTAAGAAAATCGTAGATTAAAACAAAACTTACTACTATAGAAATGCTAAATAAAAGATCAGATTTCTTTCTGATGTATCTGTTCTTCATAATCATATGTAATAGCTAGGGTACTGCCCTTCAGTCATATAGTGAAGAAACATCAGATTTTTGTGGGGAAAACAAAAAGAAGAAAACTGTCGCCTCCTTTCACCTCACTGATTTGTCACTTGCTCACAGTCTAACATGGTTAAAAATTCCTACCCTCCTCTTTTGCCACCCGGCTCATACTCTCATATAGCAGGACTATTAAAACCCTAAAATAAAGGTCTAAGTCATCTCTTCATGACTGACAGTGTGTGTCCATCTTCTGGGTTCTTCATTAACTCTGCCCAATCCATTAAGGTTAGATTTGTTTTAGGTTAATTAAGGACCTACCATTTTTGTTTTGGCTTGTGCACAACCTAAATAAAAGTGAAAAATGTCATTATCTGCTACATGTAAATAACCCATTAAGAACAGTAAATCTTATTTTATTTTAGTAATACAGCATGCTGTACAAAGATTCAGTTGTCTCCATCCATGCACAAGCCACACAAAATAACATTATATTACTAATAGAAGAATATGCAAATGCAGACCAATTTTCTCATTGATGAAAATATTTCCACAGCAAAATAACTAGCTGCAAAATTAGCCAGATTTAGCGTACTAAACTAGTAATATAAAATTACAAAAATGCCCCTTACATGAAAACATCAATTTACAGTGTAATGACAAACTCACACAACACAGAGAATATGAATAGTATTATTGTACTACATGTAAACCTCTAAAACTTTCTTATTACTGAAGCTAAAAACCACATGATAATGAACACTTAAATCAGTTGTGAGCAGGTATTGATATAAGTTATACTATTAAAATGATTAAGCTGGGTGATCAGTTGCATAGACCAGATGTCAAAACCTAAACACACAAACACTAACCATGTATAATTTTGATAAGTATTTGCAGGAGAAATACAAACAGTCACTTAAATTTTAAATGGTATGTTGGTTTCTTTAAAAATTAAAAAACAAAACATAAAAGTCAAAAAATAACAGGCAAACTGTTTAGAGTGAATACTCAAACTAGTTTTTTACTGAGCAAAATCACTTTCACTAAAAATTTAATTCACATTTGTCATTAAACTTGTATGAAAACTGAAAGATAAACCTGAGGTTATGTGGGCACATCTAATATTTATGAAGAATATCTAAAGTTTTCAGTAGGGTAATTGGAAATACCTCACAAGTCAGGAGTGAAAATAAACAAAATGTGACCATAAGGCATCACATGTCTCTCTAAATATAGCACAGGGTACATTATAGACAGATAAAAACGACTGGAACAGTCCCATTGTAACACGGATCAAGAATCCCTATTTTTCTGATTGAGAAAATTCCTGAAGTATAAGTTCATCTTCTCCAAGGGCTTTTTTAAAATATATATAAATAAGGAAAATTATTGTTGATATATATATATATATAAAAATATATATAAAGTCTATATCTAAGTTTTTTATGTCATCTTAAGATGACTTCTTCAGTGAAGGATGGGAGGTAAAAGTAAACTAGGTAGTAAATATAAACAAAGCATTGGTGATGTGTATAAGTATATTTGTGGTTTCTTTGCCGTAAGAATAAAAACATCTGTTTTGGACAGTTTTGGCTACTGATTGCTGCATACTGTTAGCTATTTTGTCTACATGTCAGTAGAGTATTAAAACCCATAGGTAATCATCAATGAAAAGGGAAAACCTTAAAAAGTATTAGCTCACAGCAACATCCCAAATCTCAATGCTATCACAAACCACTCCACTCAGTTGTAAAATTATACCAGATGCTTTTTAAAAGCAAGCTTC
Source organism: Apteryx rowi (assembly GCF_003343035.1). Classification (NCBI taxonomy): domain Eukaryota; kingdom Metazoa; phylum Chordata; class Aves; order Apterygiformes; family Apterygidae; genus Apteryx; species Apteryx rowi. The sequence goes on along the minus strand of NW_020450666.1, from coordinate 812,918 downwards.
CCCAGGCAATCTAAGACTCCTTACTTCTGCCTGGGACAGATATATTGCAAGGAAAACATTTGTCTTAATCTTTTTGCTTCTAGGAAATACAGAGGAAAATCAATTAATGTTGTAATAACTTTTTTTTTTTTTTTTAACTCAAGCATAAAAAAAGTGTTTAGTCTGAGTTCTGGGGAAGAGAACAAGACACTTTTATTGTTGTTGTCATCCTTATTTCATCTAAACTATTTTTTATCCTCTAAGTGAGATCAACTTTAAAAAAATGTAGAAACACTTTAATCTCAAGATGCTTTAGTAGAATTTTTCATTATATTTTCCTTCTTAGATTATATTATAAACTGACTGGTAAGTTTAAAACTGATAATTTATCATCACAAAGCAGTCTCACACTCTCTCCTAAAAAAACAAAAAAACCCAAAAAAACAGAAAATCAAAATTAACTGGAACTAATACAAATACATCAATCAAAATGTTGCTTTTTCAACTGACTCTTCTACGTCCTAGACCCCATACCTTGATTTCTCTACTATCCAGTTAATCTTCAACTAGGGTAGACATTTGTCTTCAGAAAATGTCAGTACAGTGCACATAAAAGTACTGTACACATTCTTAAATAAGAAAAAATGTAACAACAATGTATTTTACCACTTAGACTTTCTGCATCAGCAAGGGTATTTGCTTTGAAAAGCAGCAGGAGAGAAGCACTCAAACTCTCTCGTTCCCCCCCATTATCACTCAGAGAAAGTACTTTTTAATTTTTTTTTATTTTTATTTTTTACTTCTCCCCTCAGCCTGTCTTCAAAGCCATCAGATCTACGGCACCTCAATAAATTATTCAAGCCCATGCTGCTCCCCATCTTGCTCAGATGTGGGACTTCCTGTCACACTTCTCCATTAATATCCACAGACATGCGTACAACCTGCAGAAAATCATGAACGTTTGTACGTTAAATCCATAAGCAAATCCCTTGGCCAGCATTAATCACAAGAGTATACAGCTGCAGTTGTGTTATAAAGCACTCAGTGGAGCAGGCATGTTTTCCCTCACTCGCACTCTTGTTTTATGCCTAACCCACATTCTGATTTTATAAATTTCGATTCCCATCTTCTCTGTTCTCCACGCCAGTTGTTTATTATAGCTCAGGACAACTTCAATGCAAGACACCAGGGCTGTCACTTGTTCTAAATTCTCCTCTGCGTGCCACCCTCCCCCTCCATCCTCAATTCTCTTCCCGAACAGCTGCATCACAGCTGTCAGTGTGAATGGCAAGGATGTCCTTTACTGATAAGACTATGCCTGTGGCACACAGACTTCCTTCGAACAGCTAATTAGCAGGAGATAGGCCACGACAAGATTTGGTGCTGTCCATCAAGTTTGCTGCCAATGTCAACACCATCAGCTGAGCTGTCACATTTGGTTCCTCATTTAAGAGGGCTGGCAAAGCCCCTTCTTATGGCGAAGCAGAGATGGTGGAGTATGGGCTTTCAGGAGAAAGTGGAGGGTCAGTCTCTCTAGTGGTGTTCAGTAAGAAGTGTTTCCTATCTACTGCAACTCTTCCTACACATATGATCTGTCTCTTCCAGTCAGCTCCTCTACTAACAACTCAGAACCATGAGAGGAAAACAAGAGAGAAAATGTAAAGGTGGGATAGATTTTTTTTTTTGTAAAAATAAAGGTTAATCCTCCTGTAACTGGCAYTGTGTTTGTGATTTGCAGCTTTTGGAAACTATCCCCTAAAAGAATTCTTCTCCCTCAAAATCTTTTTCTAATAAATAACAACCACAAGCATACAATTCCTTGTGCTTTTTTTCCTTCTACAGCAAACTTCCTATGTATACACCGAGCATTACAAGCACTTATAATTTGAAGCCAAACTCTAGTCAAAATGACAACCTTTGGACTGCAAGAGCATTTTTTCAAGAAGATGAAATTATAGAAGGGAATAAGAAAGGAAAGTAAATCTTTAATTAGGTCACTATAGACCAAAAGGTTCTGGAATGTCCATGGAGAGCTGCCATATTTAATTTCAGCAGTTTTCAGACATCTGAACTCCAGCTGTTAGAGCTAAAGCCGAATATTTTTCTATGGCTGTGAGTCTGGGCATGATGCCAGTGCATCAGGAAGGTGCAATCTGAGAACAATTAATATGCCAACTTTTAAAATATAGTGCAGCTTCGAATTGTAAAATAACTAAAGCTGAGAGGGAACTCTGGAGATCATCCAGTCCAACTTTCTCCTCGAAATGGAGGCTAACTTCAATGCAAGATCAGGTTGCTCAGAGCTTTGCCTGGTCAAGTTTTGGAAACCTCCAAGGATGAAGATTCTCAATTGCCAGTTTTATCTGTGTGCAGTTGAGTACAGGAAGGCTCTTACACAGACTACACCTGTGACATGCAGAGCTCTTTCAAACTTTCATTACCTGTAAAGTTCTTGTATTTCACAAAAAAAACAGGCAAGGTTGTTGCACAAGTGTACATGAGAAAAAGATACTTTTATCACAAACTTTTGAAGAAATCATAAGGCTATGGTTTCCAATCCAATATCTATTGAAAATCTCCCTAGAATATCAAAAGACTCAAACCCCTATTTTAGTTGATCATGTAGCCTATTCCAAAAACGTTTTCTTATTGCAGTCATTTTTTAAAACTGTTTTCCCCCATTCATTTTTTAATTGCATTTTTATTTCAGAATAAATATGAGAAAGAGGCAAATATCAGTTTTAGCATTAGTTGCTATAGAACCCAACTGTTGTGATGAATAAGTTTCCAATTTCTTTTCTGTGTTTTTATTACTCACTTTTCATTCAATACTGTTACATGAAGAACGAACAACTACCTTTATTTTCACTTGAATGATTTGCCCATTACAGTTTTAAATTAGCTTAAGTGCCAATATCCAACATACTACATAAGCACACGATTTTTAGCAAAGCAAAATATAACAGGGGTAAGCAGGACAAAATAATCATAAAACTATCAGAAGAAAAGCAAATTTATATAAATATATGCATGCATCAGTGCTATCAATTAAAAATTGCTTTATTTTCATATGGCTGTAATTGATCATTGATGAAATTAACCTTAGCTTACAGAATATTTCGTGTGGTGATGTGCTGGCTGAAATATTATTAAAAAAATAAATAAAAACATGTAGTTCACAGACAGGCATCCCCTTCCCCAATTCCCARAAATATTTTGGTTTTGTATGGGTCTTCTACCTTCATCAGTCAACTTGGCTGGTGTCTTCATTAACACTGTTTCCTGTTCTTGGGTTTGGGTGGGTTTTTTTTTTTTTGCTTTTTATTTTTTTAGTTTAAATTAGAAGAAATAGCTACTTGAATAGAAGCAATTAAGTTTGATGCTTCTTTAACTGAGAGGTAATTGGAATGTGGTTATCATCCGGTTTCACAAAGGTACAGGCAAATACTTAATTTCCTCAAATTCTGAGTTACATTTCCAGGTGAAATGTGAAAAATGTGTTTTCCACTCCATCAAAATGTTACCCCTGATTTTCATTTAAACTTTTTACAACCTCCCTATTTTTGAATATCTCTGCCAGACATCTGCACCCAGGAATTTCATGCTTGCCCTTTCTGCCAAATTTATAAAGGTAAAGCTTGAAATTCGCAGTCATTAAAATCTCTTTCCATCAATCCTTCAAACTTTGAGAACTTTGATTTCCATCTGACATTGATTTTTGGATTTCATTTCTACAAGGGAAGAAGTCTTATCAGAGAAACCCATACACTGCACACTAGATGACTTGGTAAAACTACTTCACCTGAAGCAAAGACAGTGACAGGGAACAGCTACTTGCACTGAAACAAAGCCTCATGTGACTTTCAGGGGGATTTTATTAAATATCCCAGAGTTTGGGAAAAGTAAAATATTTTAGCTAATTCTGTTTTTCACCCTCCCAGTTCAAAAAAATTACCTCAACTTGACAGTATAAAATTATTCTATCTTGTTTCAAAAGAGTTATCAAATAAATAGCCTCATTTAAATCCTTTGCAAAAACATTACTATATGATCAGTTACATACATTGCTCAGTTGTTGCTTCTTTATAGTACCTCAGAAAACAAATGAAGTGCATGCATTTCACCTCCCAGAAGAAAATTAACAGTTCATAACTACAGAAATAGCAAAGAAACAACTACTTTACTTTAGTTTAAGCTGTCAGCTGAATTCCATGAAATGAAAAATAAAATTCATCAGTCCGTCTAAATGCTCAGCAGAAGACAAAAATAAGTCCTTTTTTCTTCTATATAACTGCAAAATGAAAGTCCATCAAGATCCCTTGAATAAAAGATAAAATACAACTCCTGATCCAGCAGGACCTTAAACCACAGATTGCATAGGAAAAAAAAACCCTCTGCGGTATATAGACAATATGCTTGCCCTGATCTATTTTTTCCTTATTATTGAAGGCCATATGATGGACTAAATAAACTCTTGGACAGAGTGCAGTAGCACCATTCTTATGTATGTTAATTGCTTGATTAAAAGCACATTGACATGATTTAAATTCATTTAGTCAAAATAAATAGAAGTTTTGCACTTATTTATTCATACCTTTAGTGAAAAAAGGTACACAGAATTTGTTCTGATGGAAAAAAATATTATATACACCATATTATACAATATTATACACACCATATTCCTAAAGTTCCCTTTTAAATTCAGTGAAATGAGGTAGCAGCTATGGAAGAACCACCACAACTGACTGAACCAAGAGAGAAGTATTTGAAGAATAAAAATGCAAGAGTTTGAACAAAAAATGATGAAGAGCAAGGAAGACTGAAGGAATTAATGTCCTCTATGAAGGGAGCAGGGGAAGAAGAAGAGGCATTAGACACATGCATTAAAGGGACCGGGGGGGGGGGGGGAGGACAACACACAAGATCTTACATGAAAGGTGGAAGGGGTAGGGAAAATGCAATATAGTTATTTTTCCCCTTTTTTCCAATAAGTTCTACACTGCACAGAAATTCCATTTGTTCCCAGATGTAAGCCAAACTACATTCATTTTCCACCTGTTTCCACAAACCATTAAGCATCTTGAAAATAAGCATTATTCTGGAAATCTGTAATGATTTCTATTTTCAAATACTTTTGATTCACTCAGTTCCTACAGTGATGTGACCCCTAATTAAAAGTACATACTTAGATAAAGAACAGACCACCCAACATTACAAAAAGAGTTAAAGCACTTCTGGAGTTCACAGGATGAATTCTGAACCATTTTAATGTTGGATTTTTAATTTTATATTCTCCACACTTGGGTTGACTTGCCTGTCTATGCACCATTATGACAAATGTTTTCATATACACTTAACCTAACACACAGCACTCTCAGATTATAATGATCTCTTTTCAGTTCTTCTGAATTGTGTCTCCTATTTCTTCCAATTGTAAGGAATTGATTTAGTCACCTTCACCCACAGAAAAAATCCTCTCTCATGGAAAGATTAACTGTCTGTATCAAGGCTGAGTAAAATTCTGACCTGATCCCATGGAAAACCAGATGCAAAAAATGCATCCACTGTGGTCTCAACCTTTATAAAAAATGAGATATGGCACAACGCTCATCCCAAGTTGGAAGTATCCCATATATATATCAATTCAGACACAGTCATTTACTTTGGTGGCAATATTGATGGCATATATATATATTTTTTTTTTCAAATAAAACYTCCAGCTCTTGTTTCTAAAGAGCAATTCAAGAAGGTGGAACTTAAAAGGAATTCTTAACTCAGACTTGTGATAATTAATCATGATCATCAGATTCCTTGTTTATAAGATTGAAATAAGTAACAAAGTTCATTTTTATTATAAATTTCATTCTGTTAAAAGTTTTTACAAAACAGATCAGTGCAATGTTTTATTTCCATTTAAAAAAGAAAAGAAAAAGAAGTGCCATCGTAGAAGAAGTTGTTTTAAAATAAAACAACTATAACAAGCATTCACACTTCATTCTGAAGCATGGTATTTAATGATACATACCTGAATGCAAAGTGATGAGAAACTCATTAAAAACAAAAGAGAAATGTTTAATCTGTAATTATTATTGCCTAGATACCACACCAGCAAAAGAAAAATATCCTGTAACAGTTTTATTCCTCAAGAAAAGATCAAAAAAAAATTAGATGAGAGAGATGCATAACACTGAGTTGGAATGAAAACAGAAAAGGAAATGGACATTTTCGATGCCCATCATTGCAAAACCTTGCATTCTATTACAGATAGGACAGATCTCCTTAGAAATCCATTTATTATCCTGAATTCTCTATACAAACAGATATGTAAGAGAAGCAAACACCACCATCACTTAAAATAGGATCTCCGTGTACTTTTATGAATGGCAAGGCAGCAACCTCAGTTTGAAAGTTCCTAATTTACACTCTAGAATATTACATTATGTTCATATGCTGTTCCATACTGTTCTTTATTCTGATCTAAGGCACAAATGTATTAAAAATGAAAACCTGAATATGCAGTGAAAGCTGTCCAAATAGGTTTTGTGGAGAAGAACTTCTAATAGTGTAACAAAGACAGGGGATAGGAAAATTTCACAAATTTCTTGCTATGCAAAGGTGAGAAATTGCAAGGATACATCCACTTTTTTTGAGCAGAGGAATTCTCTCTCAAGTTTTCACAGAGAAAGTGTGTGCATGTGGAGCCCTTCCAGTACAAATACTGCCGGAAGACATGTATACATGGGGAAGAAAAATAAAAGAAAAAACGAAAATTAGTGGAGTTAAGACAAGGAGAGTTCTTTTTCTTTGACTGAAATTTTAGACCCTGAGGCTGTTCTGAGGCTGTTCAATAAAACAAACTAAAGATTCATTGCTTCCCCAGCCTAGTCTCCTCCTCCCAAATACCCTTTGACATTTTCTGATTAGGTCAGCAAAGTTAATCCTTTTTAAGGGGTATCTGGGGCCTGACTCCTCTTGAACCTTACTGCAATTCAGTTCAAACCTATAGAAAAACACTGAGTTGAAAGGACAATTGCTGAATTTTTAAAGACTATTTTAATGGTAGGATAAGCTTTTTACAAATTTTCATCTTCATAATCTATTTATTCCACAGAACAAACTTCAGTTTTCTGGGTTTTACACACTAAAGTTTTAATTTTGCTAGAAATTAACTGCTGAGCATTTAACATAGTCACTTATAGCAATCAAACACAACAACAACAACAACAACAAAAACCTTTTGTGTTTCTTATCAACCACCAATATTTTATCATAACTTATCATAACTTCCCTTCTTGCCTTAGATCAGCGTACCTGCAGACACAGAAATGGGTCTGAAGGGACAGAGGAATCAGAGAAATTCCTATATACACACCATATTTGTATAACCAAATGGTTTGTGTGAGCCAAAGAAACGTTCAACTACATCTTTCCTGTAGCCTTATAATTTGTTCTGGGAAAAAGAAAAAGAAAAAAAAGCACCAATATTGTATAACATTATTTCCTGCACCCAAACATCACATATCCTTTCTGGTTACTTTGTGAGCCATCTGGAGCCACTTGCCACATAAATCTTCAGTCACTTTACCACAAATGTAAAACCCACTTTCCTTCCAAGTGTAACAACTTACATGCCCCTCTGTTTCTGAGGGTATGGCTACACTTTAGTCCCAGGCGCAACTGCAATCAGACCCCAAACATAACCCAGGCAGTTAGGGAAGCGAAGGCAATGGTATGAGTTTAGGACACTCTGGCTGCTACACTAGCACATTCACACTTCCAAAGGAGAAAATGGCTGAGATTTCAGCCCATGCTGAACACAGCACTACCATGGCTAAACCAGTACCTTCTTGACCAGGCATGTCTACCACTGGGCTGCAGCATACAATCAACCTGAGAAACTAGTAGGGGTGTTYGGACTGCTGTTTATTCTTCCTTCAACATGAAATTAAAACAAACAAACTAAAAGAAACTGTGAAAAACAAGAAAAAAACACACAAAAATAGGCTGATCCAACCATTTTCTGTCCCTCATACTCTCACTATTGCAGTGATAAACAGACAAACCTAATCCTCATCTTAATTTATAGGCCAGGATCTTCTCCACTCAGACCAGTCCAAGAGGTACTTTATTATTCACCCCATTCCAAGAGGTACTGTATTTTTCATCCCTTTCCATAGTTGCTGATATCACCATGAAGATCTGTATAGTGTGTATAGCATCCAGTTAAGCATTCCTACAGTGTCTGTTTCTGGACACGTATGGATAGATGAACTCCAGCAGACCCAGTTAGCTCAGGGGAGTTGGAGGGTATAGGCCAACCCTCTGCTTTGCAATGGAATTTCCTATCTGCAGGTTTCCAGCCTTTCATGCCAAAATGTCTGTCACGGACCAAAAAAGTACTGAAATTACCTACTGGTTGACACAGATTCTCTCCACAGTTGGACAACGACAAGTGTATTACACTGAAACTATTGCCAGGCTACATCTGAAACTTGGAAGCTTGTCACAGCAGTTTAAAAGTTGAAGAAGTCATAGATAACTGTGGACTGGTTTTCCCACCTATACAGATTAAGTATACAATTCTGTAAGTACTCTCATAAAAAAAATAAGTTGAGTAGAGAAAGCACAGTATTGTGTTAAATGAGTTACCTCTGATTTAGAAAGATTGGGAAGCACTTATAATTCAATGACTATGTAATCAAATGAGGTGAGAACGTCAGAAAAAAAGATAATCTAATAACTTAATCGAATGATGACTGAGTTCAATAGTACTAGTAAATCTGCTAATGTTAGCAAGTCTTGTGGAAGACCTATGATGCATGTGCAGATAAACTGTATTCACTAAGTATACATTCAAATTACTGTGCAAATGTCATTAGACTAYCCCTCCCATGACATGCACCATGAGTCCAATGTGCCTACAATGCATTGTTGACCATGTAATGTGCAGTTGACCTGGGCATGCTCAGTGGTCATTTTTCAGAGAATTCTGGAAATCAGATTACTGAATAAAATAGAAATAAAATAGAAAAGCAGTAAGCTACTTTCACAAGTTTTCCACTATGGAATCTAATATGACTTGTCAAGTTTAATCAGTACTTTGAACTGCTTGACTGAAAAGCAGTATTTCTGGAGCATATTTTTAGGACCATTTTACCTCATGACATTAATGTAAAAATATTTTTCACTTCTTTAGTTTTGTATAAGCAGTATTAATAAATTAATAGTGTATAGAAAACATCATGAAAAAAACAAATGGTTTAAAATGGCAACAAACTTAATGAGGAAACAGCAACATAAAAGAGAACCCTCCAAGTGATCAAGGAGAAAGTCAGTGACACAAACATGAAGACTCCCTAGAAACATACCTCATAATGTCTTTTTCCAGTCTTCTGCAAATTAGAAATTATCACATAGGGACTGCATGCACAGTTGTGAGAAGAATACTGTCAACTTCACTAGAGTGAGTTGCACTGAATTAGATTACCATAGGATTGTGAAAAACTAGTCAGCTACTTACAGTTCAAGGTGATTATCACAATGAACTCCACTACAGAAAAAAACAACATCAAATGCCCCAAACAAAGCAAGCCATAGAAATTGCTGAAAGCCTGTTTAAGTATAAAAAGCCCTATAATGTTGCATAGCAAGGCTGAATAGATATAAAAACTCAGATCCAGACTATGGATCTGTGTTAGACTCCTTCCTAATCCAAGATGATTATATATTGACTAYACACAAAGTTTTCACTGTCAGACATCTAGGAAACTACTGCCTTTTTGAAATACTCGGGCTAGGTTACTACTATGCTTTAAGATTTTTAAGCTAATGCAAAATGTGACTGCCTAATTCCCAAGTGAGCAAACTCAGTAAGAATACGTCAATCCAAGCACCTCATGTATTCCATTCCTCCCTGTTTGTCCATTGCTGGGAAGTTGAAGCCTTGTCTCGATCTTAAAGCTACCAACATATCATGACCCATTTATATCAATTATTGATTCCTATTCAGATGGCAGCAATCTTTAAACACACAAATAGGACAAATCTCAAAAAGATGAGAGGCAATATGTTGTTGGGTTATGGGCAGTCACAGCAAACTGTGGAGAGGTGGGCAGAGAGGAACATCATGAAGTTCAACAAAGGCAAGTGCAGGGTCCTGCACCTGGGGAGGAATAACCCCATGCACCAGTACAGGTTGGGTGTTGACCTGCTGGAAAGCAGCTCTGCGGAGAAGGACCTGGGAGTGCTGGTGGACACCAAGTTAAGCATGAGGCAGCAATGTGCCCTTGTGGCCAAGAAGGCCAATGGTATCCTGGGSTGCATCAGGAAGAGTGTTGCCAGCAGGTCGAGGGAGGTGATCCTCCCCCTCTMCTCAGCCCTKSKGAGGCCACATCTGGAGTACTGCATCCAGTTCTGGGCTCCSCAGTACAAGAGGGAYGTGGCACTACTGGAGCAAGTCCAGCRAAGGGCCACAAAGATGATTAGGGGACTGGAGCATCTCTCTTATGAGGAAAGGCTGAGAGAGCTGGGCCTGTTTAGCTTGGAGAAGAGAAGGCTGAGAGGAGATCTTATCAACGTGTACAAGTATCTGAAGGGAAGGTGTCAAGAGGATGGGACCAGACTCTTTTCAGTGGTGCCGAGCGACAGGACGCGAGGCAAYGGGCACAAACTGAAACACAGACACTTCCATCTGAACATGAGGAAAAACTTTTTCACTGTGAGGGTGACAGAGCACTGGAAGAGGTTGCCCCGAGAGGTTGTGGAGTCTCCTTCTCTGGAGATATTCAAAACACGCCTGGATGCAATCCTGTGCAATGTGCTCTAGGTGACCCTGCTTGAGYAGGGGGGTTGGACTAGATGATCTCCAGAGGTCCCTTCCAACCTCAGCGATTCTGTGATTCTGTGATTCTGTGAAACAGGACACAAGGCYCAGATGAGAGCTGCAGTCTTTGACCCTGTACTGGTCCGAATTATTGGTGGAACAGAACTCAGCATGCATCGGAGGACTCCACATTGAAGAGAACAGCGTTAGATTTCACATCCTCCCCACCAATTTGTGGCAGTTTGTAAGCCATTCTTATTCTCAGCTAACAACTGCAATGAGGACTTTGCAGACAGAAAGAGAGGATACCATACAAATCCTTCCTCATTCATTCTTCCTTGACAGACTCAGATGCTATTTCTAAAATTGGATTTTGATCCCCAGTCTGCCTAATTAATTATTAGTCTTCGTGAACGGTACCTGCATTTTGCAGTATTTTCTTTGTGAAATGGGATATTTAACTACTGTGACAGAAACTGAGAATAATCAATAATGACAAAAATACTAGAAAAGGATTCACTAACTTCGGCAGGGTATTGCTTTGCATTAAGGCCACTGAATAGGACCTTTAGGTTCTACTTTCTTTCCAGCAAACAGTGCACTTTTATAGCAGTACTGTATAATTCTAAATGTTTTATAATGCAACCTCCTTCTGAAATGCTGCTTCTTTTCCATCTTATGAGAGAGAGAGAATGAATTCGGAGACCTCGACAGTACAAGCAAGTATGCTTGCTGTTATAACTGCTCATTTTCCTGAAGAGCGTGTAATTTCTCTGAAGGATATGCTAAATTATAACAAACAGTATATCTGAAAAGTCACAATAAAATATGGATTTTAAAAATCCCATTAGACAGTGCTTGGAACCTGTCAGATCCCACACAATTCTTTCTCCCATCCAGTGACGCATGATATTTAGCACATAACGTGCTTAAACTTTTTGTTTGCAAAAGGAGGACATTTCTTCCTCCTGTCCTTCTGACCTTTATTCTTGTTATCAAATATTTTCTCCAATTTCATTGAATTATGCAAAACTACCCCTGTGAGTAATGTCAAAAGGATGTATCTGTCTTTTCGGAGTGAGACATTTGACACCTTTTATCCAGTCAGYTTGTGTTTCCAAACTACTTAAAAAAGAAATATTAGATTCAAAAACAGTGCAAAACCAGTTCAAATACATAGCTCTGTGTTTTGTATTTCAATTTGATTTTATATCTAATCAGCAAATAAAAATATTATAACACACAGAACAATTTCTCTAAGCCAGTTTCAGAGATTTCTGTGTTCTCTGCCAGACCTGAGCACTTGGGGGGCGGTGGGGAGGCACCTTGGGGAGGTGCTGATATTGATTCAAATAAAAAATAATATAGCATGAATCTGATTGTAGTTTATGATCCTTGTTACTACTTTTCTGCAATGAGTTATCCAGCTTTAAAATATCATTCTTATTTCAAAATCACTAATTAGTTTCCTTACAAAAAACTCATTCAACTCAAGAAGGTGTTTTCCTTCATTTTAATTACGTAATGCCTATCTTYAGTGATTGGCAAAAGCTCTTACAAATGCTGCACTGAATATTTCGGGGACAATCTGTACTGCCTACATAGCATTACCTCATCTCACTAGCATTTACAGCAGCTACATGTTATCTATTGCAGTTTTTGGATGTAATTTCCTGTGAATGACAGAAGCTGATAACAGTCCAAGTCATGAAACTGAGAAAGATATTCACTTAATTTTTATAATATTGAAAATATATGCTACATCAAAACCACAAATAATTAAATAATTTTGTTTAAAAAGCACTTCAGTGCCACTACCCTGCTGGAAAGCAATAGCAGCATGTGCCCTTATTCAGTTGCTCCACCTACCCATCTTACAAGATCAACATTGTTCACGAAAGATCAATAGAACCATTATAAAATGTGTTTGCTATAATTAAGGAGGCAGGAGTCATATATTTATGCTGCAGGATGCATTAAAATACTAACAGATATCAGGACTGAGTTAGCACTCTCTCAGCCAGYTATTCCTTGCTAAGTCACGTTTTATTTATTTATTCACTTCAAGTACCACCAATTTTCACTCCCTCATTAAGAGCCCCATGTTCTAAATTTAAGTGCCCTAAAGGAAATGCCTTTCTTCACATCTTTTGGCAAGGAAACAGAGTTAAAAGAATATGGAATGGAGGAGATAGATAAGAACTGTAGCCCAAGTTAAAACAAAGTGGAAAATTTTTTCAAAGTTAAATACAGATCAAATATAGGGCTTTCTTCTGGGAGGAGGAGGTAAATCATACAACCTTCATGCATACATATAAATTCACACCTAAGGATTTTACTACCATTAGTAGCTAATTCAGTCCTGTGAAGTACATAGTTGATTTCTTAAATCTTTGCAGGGCTGAAACCTTAAGATGCAAGACTATGATTTCCATTTTGCTTAGTCAACAACTTTTGGCAGTAACAATTCTTACAAAGTTCTCAAATTGTGTGTTTATCTGAAGAAGGATACGGACTGTTATTCATTGTCTGATGCATATTCAGTTAAGTTTGGTTCATGTTAGATGTTCTTGGAACACATCCCAATCAATTTGATTAAGCACACAATTACTCAGACAAAGACTGAAGTATACCACAACAGGCTGTTGGAGTATAACAGCAAATAAATAAATAGAAGCAAACATATACTGTCTTACATCGTTGCAAACGTCATAGCATAATAATAGCCAAAGAAGCAGAAGATTTACAAAGTCATAATTTCTTTTAGTTGCATATATTAGCAGTGCTAAGTATCTGCAAATATCATCTGTAGAATATTGTAATATTCAGAATTGGTATCATTGACTTTTAAATAAGAGAAATATTAAATGTGCACATACATATCTATACATTCTTAAGGCTCTGAGATTATTATCAGGTAGAAGGCAATTTTTTTTTCTTGCAAGTATATAGAACACAATTATGATTTGAGGAAGTCACCAGAAGTTTTTCTACTGAATGTTCACCTCCACATCTACCCAAGCCCAACAGAAATTGCAATTTTCCAGTACTACTAGGTCTACAGAAACCAACATAGTGTGTTTCTAAGCAGTAAGTTTGCTTTCTTCTGTAGTTGCATGTTTGTTATGCAACACTCTAGAAGGATACTTAACACTTAAAATCAGTGTTCAAGTGTTTATTAAAGCTGGAAAGACAGTCCCAAAGAAAAGATATGCTGATGCAAATAGGATAAATCACAGAAAGATACCATACGTTTTCCTCACAATTGGACCTGTCAACCTTACAATGATCAGTCACCATAAAAAACTTATTTATTCTACTATACAAAATGACTGTTTTTTTTTTTCAAATGCTGTATTAGCAAAGGATATTTAAAACAAAGCAACATATCTATTTGATGGAAAAGAATTTGAAAGAACTTAGCAGTGAAGTAAAGTGAATTCAAACAACCAAATGTCAGTCAAAGTAATGTTTTTTATTTCAGGCCTAAAACAATTCTACCAGCAGAATCCTATCACAAATAAATACATGCATAATGTAGTAATATTGAACAATGAGATATTGTACAATATTATATAGTCATACAATAGTGTATTGCTCCAACGCAAAAAGGCAATTTACAAGAGGTGGAAGCAGGGGCAAGTTACAATGGAGTAATCTAGAAACACTGCTAAGGCATTCAGGGATGGTGTCAGAAAAGCAAAAGCCTGTCTAGAATTGATACTTGCCAAGGACATAAAGGGCAACAAGAAGAGCTTCTACAGCTATACTAGTAGCAAAAGGCTGAACAAGGAAAATGTGGGACCGTTGCTGAATATATGGAAAGATTTTTTCCTAATTAAGGATAGTCAAACACCGCAACAGGTTGCCCAGAGAGGTTGTTCAATCTCCATCCTTGGAGGTTTTCAAAGTCCTGAGCAGCCTGGTCTGACCTCAGAGCTGACTTTGCTTTCAGCAGGAGGTTGGACTGGAGATCTGAGATCCCTGCCATCCTGAATGACTCTGTGGTTCTATTACTCTATAATTTTTCTTTCTTTCTGAAAATATGGAGAAGGATTTCTTTCAGATTTTCATTCCAAATACACATCACTATAAGAATAATTCAGTTCTTTTATCTCTGAAATTCTGATAGTAAATCTGAATTGAAAGATGAAAAACATTGAAAATTGATATCATTTTTTTCCACTGTATTTGTATCTCAAATATACATGTTTAGAACACACAGATCTTTGGCTTATGTTCTTAATCAAACACCCTTAAAATTATCAGAGCAAATGACTCTTAAAACCAGATTTATTTTCACATCTTATTTTACAGTGACTAAGAAAGAAAGAGAGAAAAAGAAATAGTATTGCTTGATAATATTTAAATTAGACCTTACTCAAGTTTAACACTGTATTTATTATACATGTAACAGCCATCATACTATGAACATATAAAATAAAAAACATTTCAGTTACTCACTGAAAATAATCTAGCAAAAGTTTACAAATAATACATTAAATGTACCATTATGATGGAACTGTTGGTAATTTAATTACAAATTGAAGAATCACACCCTTTTTGAAAGTAATCCAGCAGGTTCCTAGTAAATGATCTGTAGTATACAAGCTAGACCAGTTCTGCTGAAATCCAACAAAGCATTAAGCGTGCCAAGAAAACATTGCAGAGAAAGGGGTGAATGGAGAAACAGTAAGCAAAACCTTCCACTTAAAAGAGCCAATCTTCTATTTCAAAGTTCAACTGCAAAGATCATTCACATTCAATTACTATCCATCTCTCCATCTTACTATGTCCATACYGGATGCAATTTCAAGTCATTACACACAAAGCAGAAGGAATACAGAAACACTTTGGAGTGAATCCTGTGCTTGTTATTATTCTCAGGTTTAAATGGTTCATGAACAGTATATTTGAATTTTATTCCCTGTTCTGACCAGGTTGCTATGGTTATACATTTAAACAAAATTCTCATCAAAACATACTTTGAACAATAATGGGATCTGCTTTGCTACTTGTTTGCTTCCCACAAACAACTATTGTCTTGCCAAAAATTCATTTCATAGAAGGAAAATGTTCTGAAAGATTTTAAATTACAGAAAGATAACATGCTGGATTGGTTCTACAGATCTGCAATTCAGGCCACTGTGATTTCTCGACTGCACCTTAACATTATGTTTTAAATAAATTGAGACAAGAAATGTAGGCATTTGTAACTTTACAGCCAGCTGAATACAAATGCCATTTTGGTCCAAAGACTGCCTAAGGAAGAATACATCAGGAATTTTCATTAATAGCTAAAGGAATTCATTCCATTTGCTGCTAAGCAGACTGACGCTACTAAAGAATTGAAACATTTTAAGTACAGTGCACATACAATTCGTACTGTAAAAYTTTATGCGCTCTTCTTTACGCTGCAGAATTAACCCCTTTTATTTAATCTGGAATTTGACCTTGCCACAGTGCTAATAAAAACTTTCTGTGCAGTAGCATAGTATATTTCAACAGAAATTTATTTCTGAAATAGAAGAAGTATGACAATGTAATACTGGTATCTGATTAAAATAAGTGATTGCCTGTCTAAATAGGAAAAATCTTTGTATTTTAGTTCAGAGTTCTAATGCATTTATAGTTCTCAAACTGCAATGCAATTTTAGTGGAAGATCCCTTACTAAGCACCTGTCACAATCCACCCAAAAGCGAGTGCATTTCAGCAGCTCTTATGCATGTGCTTGGACATGTAATCAAACAGTTGAAACTACAGTTTTTCTTCATATCTGTCTGGAAATTACAGGAATACAAAACAAGCAAATAATTATTTTAGTAGATTTTTATAATGTATCAGGGTCTTAAAATTAAGGACATTCTGAGCACAAAAATATGAAACTGTTCACTAAGTGCACAAATGTGTGCACACTCACACAAACGGTCATTTTAGATTTCAGACAAAAAACAATTTCTTTAATTTGGACTGTGGGACAGTGAATCTGAAAAGATCAGAATAAAAGATGACACTTTGAAATGAGATGATTCATAAACCTTGGCAATAATTTAACACAATTATACCTCAAACAATAAAAATTGTCATTCTATACTGTCTTAAATTTTCTTCTTTGCTGACTTTGAGGAACAGACAATTACAAGCAAGCTTTGGGAGGGAAATGGGGGGGAGAAGGTAATAAATATGAAGACATACATCCAGTATCACTGAAAAGAAGCTAAGGTTTTTAATATCACTGTTCTTTCCTCATTTGTCAATCTACACAAGAGTCCAGCCTGCTCCAAAATTTAAAAATCTATGAAGCTCTGCAGGGTCCCAAAGCTAAGTTCTGTTCCCTYGAGAACAAACACAAATCTGTCTTTAAGATGGGGGAAAAAATGCTACAGTAACCTACAATTGACATTCATTCTGCAACTGTACAGGACACCATTTTATTTTTCCCATTCATCTACTGAAAGAAAAATCAAATTCATCAGGTCGGTTGATAGCCATAGAGATTTCAGTTCAGTATCATTAACAATCTGACAACCACCAGAAAATAAAAGAGTGACAAGACTCAAAAGCAAAGGTATTACCTAAAAATACCGGTYATTCCTTAGATAAAACGGAATGGCATCTGACTCTCCTCAAGTATGAAGCACCTACTCTATTAAAATTGAAGTATCAGAATGCATCTGAAGAAAAGACAAAAAATAATTCCTTTCAGGAAAAAAAAAATCTGCCTACTCTTTCTCTTTGGCTCTACTTATGAACCCTATGATTGAAGAGAAATAAGGAAGTTATACACTGGTTACACCTTTCACTGTGGATAACCAGAACCAAGAACTTAAGCAGTGTCACCTAACACAGAACTCCCCCTTACACTCCCATTGATCATAAGGGGGAGTTTGGTGTGAGGAATGAATGCAGAATCATGTTCTCAGGCTTTAGGCACCTCTTATTTGGAGTTGCAGTGTAATTGTAACTGACATTAAAAAAAAAAAAAAAAAAGGCCAAAAACCTGCTCCTGCAGCCGTGCTTTGACTGTGGAGCTTCTTGTTCATGCTCTTCAAAATCATATTAATGCCAGTGTATTTTCAAAGGTAGATTGAAATCTTCCTTCAGTTCTACCATTCATAGGGTCCTCCCACATGACCCTGTTCAGTACTTTTTTAAAAGGAGCATTAATGGCTGAACTATGTCTTTGATGCTACCACCATTTTTTTTAAATTCTAGCAGTATAGAATTGCTACAGTTTCAGGGGCTGCTTTGAGAGTCTTTTTGTAGTCGGGAGCTCAGTAATTCCTGCATTTAGGCAGCGGGAGGATCAAACCACAACGATCTTTAAGTCAAGATCCTTATCTTGATACAGGTACCGGCTATACTCCAGCCATGAACAAATAATAAACTGCAATACTTATTCTTTTCGTCTAATTCTTCTATAGAAGCTTGCTACCTCTTAAAGAACATATCCTAAATATATGTGGGCCACATTGCTTTTCACATTCACTGAAAACTGATCTTATAAGCTTAGACAGGGGAATTTCTGAATGAAAGATGTATTATATAAGGAAGAATCTACAAACTCAGCCACAGTGGGGAAAAAAAAAAAACCTCTTTGAAATCCTTTCTTTGTTTTAGACACAAAACCTGCACAACCTCTGCACAGCAATTTTAGAGTTTATTCTTTAAATCCAAGGTCATCTAGCCACAGCAGCTAGTTCATGCTCAGAGGGGAGGTAATCATCCTCTGTTCTTCTCAGCAAGTGCTCTTTGCTGAGGTCAAAGAAATGGGGCAATGTAACACTGGAATCCATTACAAATTAGCATAATGTCACCACCTCTCTCTGTGACATTTAAAATGAGCACAGATGAAGGACAGCATGGAAAACAATGCAATTACAAGTATCTGGATCCAACAGTAGTTCCGGGAACCAGCAAAGAACTGGTATTGCATGCAATGAATCCTTTAACAGACTCAAGCATTCGTTATGTCATCTTCTTTCTCTGCCACCACCAGTAAACAAAAAACAAACAAGAAAAAAAAACACACAGAAATTTCATTCAGACACTGGCTTCTGAAGGCAGAAAACCTAAACAAAACAGCAACACAAGCTTTCACCACGTACAAATCCAGAAAGAGAAAATACACACAAAGGTGAGAACACCACCTCAGCACCACAATGTAGCACTGCTGTGAGCCAATCTGTGAAGACGAGATCTCTCCCTGCCTCTAGTCTGAAGTCTAATCAGATTTTAGCACCCCCGAAAATTCATGAAAAAGGCACAAAATGTAAAGTAATGCAAAAGGGGAAAAAAAAAGGTATCTTGTGTTACACTGCCCACTAATAAGCTCACCAAATTCTTTAATAAGTTGTGCTCAGATACTACGGGGAAGGCACGTAGTACAGATCTTTACATAGCAGGACAGACAGATAAGCAAATCATTTCCTTTCCAATAAAAACAAGCAACCTCTATTTCCTCCTACATACTTTAAGATTTCTGAAGAAAGTGGAAGCAGATACAATTTCAGGGTCAAACTATTCTAGAAACGTTTTTAATTTTATGTATCTTCTAAAACATGATAGCTAATTARTTATTTGATTATCATAATCAGAAACACTAATCATTGCAGTCTTGATGAAAATTCAGTGATTATCCCAAGAGGGTCGTGGTCCAGTAAATGTGTTGACAGGCTATTTGTTATCATAATGGCAATGCATCATTATAACATATAGCAGAAAACAAAAGACAAATACAGATTAATACTATCCATGATACTTCAATACAAGAGAAAATCTAGTGTGACCTCCAGGTCAAATTATGCGATTCCTACTCAAGTAAAATTTCTTACAACAGTTTTGCATTCAGAAGATTGTAGGCTCCTTGTGAAAGAAAACGAGAAAACCATTAAAATAAGTAGTAGCCAGCGCCAAGCCACATCAGGATTAAAGTCTCTCCTGAGAATGATCACACAGTTAACTCAAAAGTTAGAGAAAACTTGTTTCATTGTTTAGAAGTATAATCAAAAATTATACCCTTTAAAAATTATACTCCCTTTCATAACATTTCTTCTCTAAATCCTTCAAACACCTAAGAATGTACTTATTGTATATAAAAATCAGTATTATACAATTTTATCTTTATATTAAAGTAACCTCCCTGTAAGAAATATTTAGCAGTGCCAGACCTTTTCCTGTAAAAATTACATCAGAAAACTAACATTAGCTAAACTACCTCTCCCCAAGAAGTTGAAGTTTTTCCAACCCACTAAATTTATTTTTAACCCCATTCCTTCAGTCTGTAATTTCTTATTTCCACTTTCTATTTAACATGCTGAAAGTGGAACTGTTCAGAGATGAAATACTCAGGGATTTGCTTTAAAATGCTAGATTACTATTATCTGTTCCATGAGTTGGAACCCTTTTCTCTCCTTCTCATTCCTGCCTTTTTATTTTTATTATTTTCAGTAGGTAATATTAAATGTCACCCAAGCTCTACAAAAATACCAATGCTATTACTTTTTCTTTTTTTCCTCCTTCTCCTTCAAGGCTAACAGCTGCCAGAGTTGTGGCTGTCAAAACTGGCAGCTAGGAACTTTTCCCATACTTGCCAAAGAGTTGATTGGAGATATGCAAATGCGCTTCTCCAAAAATTGTCCAAGGGGTCCCAAGAGGCACAACTGAGGTTAGATACTTCCTTCGCAACTCTATGAAACCACCATATAAGCCTCTGAACTCCCAGAAATAGAAAGCAAGAATTCAAGACAAAGAGATGTCATTTTAGCAATGACTTCATAGAACAGCTGTCTATCACTCTACAGTTTAAATGTATATGGCTTCCATTGTCACAGTATCCAAGCAGTCTCAATTTTTCATACGTATGAACATGACTACCAAATGTAGAAAAATTCTTATTGTATTTTAATGCTAAGAAACTGAGGCACACAAGCACAAAATAAACCTGGTAAAATAAACATAAATTTCATGGAATCATATTAATGAATGTGGAACGTGAGCTCTAAAGAACATCTACTTCAACTACCTAAAATAAGGAAAAGCAATTATACTTGAATTATTTGACAGGCATTTGGCAAACCTGTAGAAGCCTCCAAGAAAGAATATCTGCGGTTAGCTAATTCCAGTATTTCATTGTCTTATAAGTTTTTCTTTTGTTCTTTTCCCCTAATTTCTAACCTAAATCTGCAAATTTACCCAATTTGTTCTTTTCTTTTGTTCAGTGGCCCTGAAAAACAACTGATCACTGTGCTGTTTACTACTTTACAGAAGCCTCAAGTTTTCTCTGAGTCTTCTGTTGTCTAGATTAAACAAAACAAATTCTATCAACCTGTTCTTATATGTCATATCTTTGAAACCTCCCATCATTCTTCTTCTCCTTTTGGACTTTCTCTGGTTTGCTCACAAYTTCCTTAAACCATGAACCAACAAAACCAACAAAACTAAACAATATACTAGATACGGCCTCAAAAGCGTTGCCAGAGTTGAATAATTATTTTTCATGTCTTGCATACAGCTCTTCTGTTCATATATTTCACAAGATCCCGTTGTTAGCTTACGTTTCATTTCTGATCTACTATCACCCCTAGATTCATATGCACCGTACTCCTGAATAGCCAGATATTTTCTGCTCAGTGCATTTAATGTCTTTTTCCTGAGTGCAACATCTTCTACTTGTCTTTAATGAATATCAGCTTGTTGGTTCAAAGCTGCTGTCCAACATTGCAAATGTTGACACCCTACAAGCCCCCATACCCTTGAATTTCTCCCCAACCTTTGATATTATCTGCAGGTTTTGCAAGGATACACTAGTCTATCATCAAAACTATTAATGAAAGCACTGAACAGAATACTCTGTCCAAGGCAAACACATGTTGGACTCCCATTGACATGTCCTCCTAATTTGAAGGGAGGCCAACTGATTGATTCTATTAACTGATTCTATTACTTCTTGTACATCACATGATACTGATTAAATTGAACCCAAGTTTGTCTACAGGAATGTCATGTAAGACAGTACGAAAGAGCATACTAAACTCAAGCTGCATTACATCTACAGATTTCTATAGATCAGTTAACCTGTCAGTATTGACAAAAGCATTCTACAATTACATTCACATGTTGAAGGCATTAATAGCTTGCTCTAGACTGTTTCCACAGGTTCACGTCAGACTGACTATGGTTCTCTCTATAGAACCTTGTGACTAAGGTGCTCCTTTTTTCTTATGTTCAAGCCCAGTTTACATTTCTCTAGTTGCTTCCCCAACCACCACCACCTTCCCCCTGCTCCCCCAAACCCCAGGGCAGGCATAGTTCAGTTTTCACTCTTCACTTTTTTATTTTATTTCCAAGTTAGTTCTTTAAACCTATCTTTAGTTATGTACTTCTTTCTTCCATTTTTGTACAATTTCTTTCTGATTCTCAGTTTATCAAAGATCTCCTGATGCAGCCATAATGGTATTTTGCAGAGTTTCCTCTCTCTCTCACTCCTCAAAAGAGTTTGCAGTTGTGCTTCTACCACAATTTCCATTTCTCCAGTTCTGTTAGTTCAATATGCCTCAGATGATCTTCCTTGAGGAGCCTAATTATCTTTTCCCTAAATTTGTCAGAGTCCATTATCTTCCTTCTAGTTTTCTTGCAGCTTCCTTTCTGTGAGAAAGAGCAAGAGGTAGGTTCCAAGCAAGATTCTCAAAATTTTTAAATCCTATTTATCACAGCTGAAAAATCTTCAGTTATTTAAACACTTCTAAAATCTAAGTCTTAGGGAGTTGGACGAAGTCACAAAGGAAAATTGTGGCGCTGAGAGAGATACTTAGATCTTCAGAATTGTCAAGACAGTACCCTACACATTATACTACACCTCTTTTTCTTTGCTGTTTGTTGTGGGGGGGGGGCTGATCCCCCCCTTTTTTTTTGGTCATCTAGCCATCATTTGGGGGCTGAGAAGTTCACAAGATACCTTTTGTGTTTATTCAAAGAACCTTATGTGTCTCTCTGAATAACCTTCTCCCCTTTTCTACTGATGGTCACTGACCATTCAAAATATGACTAGCATAAATACTGGTACTGTATTTTCTAGAGGGCAAAACGTTTGATAACTAAACATCGTTAGCATTCTGCTCTGCTATCACTGTCTTGAGCAAGCTTCACTTGCAACTTGAATTCAGGCATCTTGGGATCCACAGTTTTTAATATTTGCTAGCAACTGGCAAGACCACGACATTATGTTCCTTAAAACTACAGAGAGTAGATACGTGGGAACAAGATGAATACTAATAAAATGGGATTCCCGAAGACTGACTTAGGTGCCAGATAAATTTTGGAGGGGTGTTAACATGCCACCACAATATGAAAAGCAAACTTTTAAAGTAAAGTGACAGAAAAGCGTAAGTGTAAAAGAAATCTTAGATTATTACAGAGCATATAATTTGTCTGAAAAGCTTCAATTTCACTTTGCCACAATTTACATCTCATTAGCTTCTTCATAGTAACTACTTGTAAACATGTTCTTACTCCTTTGCAAATTGAACAGGGGGTAAACACGTCTTGTGGGGTCACTGCACACTCAACTGAGTGTTAGCACAGAGTAGCTGACATTTGGCAAACAAACCTTGGATCATGTCACAAAAACCATTTGTGCAGAGATCATCAAAAACAGGTCTCATCAATCCCCAGCATTACTAGTTGGACAGCCTGAAAATATTTTGGCTAAAACATTAATTCCCTTGAAATTTCAACAACATTTACATTGTATTTTTTACAGGCCTAAACAAGTCTGGAGTGATGAATTTTGCTGTCTAACAGAGGTGGTTTACCTCAGCAAATAATTTCTCACATTAATAACCTTCCTTACAGGAGTTGAGTGACCTTGTATAAACATATTCGCTCATTCTATCAAAAATTAAAACATGGAGCATGATTTGATAATCCATCATTTTCCTTCCTACAAAATAATAGAAAGAAGGTGCAAATCCCAAATATGTAAAATAAATTATGCATGTTCTCCATATAGCATAAATTCTGAGAACATATGCATTACTGTAGTTTCTAATTGGGCTTTTTACAGATAAGGTATTTCCCACTGGGAAGCAGTTAAAAATAAAGTAAAACAATCCCTCCACCTTCAGTACCATCCACCAAGAAACTCAATATAAACCAACAGAGATGGCATCAATTTACAAAACAGAAGAGCTTTTTTAAACTTTTCCTTGAAAGTACGGGAATTGGGTCATGTGAGAGGTAGGATGCCTTTAGTAAAGAAGGAGGTTAAGAGCCTGTAACTGCAGCAAAGATCTTGTTAGAATACAAAGTCTTATGATAAGGCTGAAATGCAGCACACATTACTATGAAGTGGCATGGTTTTAATGGTTTGATATGTTCAAGAGTTTGAACATAATCCTAAATATTTGTTGGGAACAGATACACTTCAATGGGACAGAGAGAACAAAGCATCAAGGGAGCTCCTACAACCTACATGCTACTGTACTTAACAATACCTCAAAGCTGCTTTGTACCAGCTGTGCCCCTGTCTGTTCAAAACATTAACCCAAATGTTTAAAATGCTAGTGAGCAGAAAATCAGGTTTTCAAAAATAATTCCAGTATTGAAAATAAAAGTCCATGAACAGCATTAAGCATGAAAGGTGTCCTAATAATTTCAGTCAATACTAGCAGGATCATGTAGCTCACCACAGGTGAAAAAAATGAAGACATTATTTATTTTTTATGAGCATAGTTAAAAAGAAAACTGCTGAAAAACACTCCCAAAAGATTAATGAAGTTGAATAACGTACTAAAAAAAAAAAAAAGCTGCAATTTGAATAGTCTTTTATGCTATTGAGATCAAATCACTACTCTTGATCTTAACAAATGCTCCTATCACAAGCTTGCTTTTAAATTTATGATAGCGCAATGATAATAACTTTCAATTTCAAGTAATCAAAAACATCATTTGAAATCTAGTATTTTATTCATGCTGGTTACTGAAATATATGTTTGTAAACATAATCAAGTCCTTCTAGTTTAATGTGTACTCAGAATATCACCCAGAGAGTTACTGATTCTGGCATATTCCTTTGGAATAAAGCATACGACAGAACTCTGCATGTGAAATGTGTGAAAGTAAATATAAAATAGCCTGGGTCAAGAGGGCTCATTTATGGCTACCAGAAAATATTAGTCCAACAACTTCCAAAAAACTTCCAAGCAAGCATACATAAAAGCCTTTTCATTGTACCCCAACTGTTAAGAAGCATTAAAAACAAACAAGCAAGCAAACACCACAGCTTCTTAATATGGTAAGGATATGGAACTTATTCTTCTACAAAACTACCTGCACACTAAATTTTGTTTCCTCTATTTAAATAATACAGTACTGAGTGCAAGAGTGTTATATAAAAAGCTAGAAGAGGCAGAGGAGATAGATAAATATACATATGTTTTATAGTCAGAGTTGTATGAAAGCCTCACAGTAAAACTGAAAATATTTGAAAATACGTTAAATTTTGGCTAACCACAGAAATTCAGATTTCATTCCAGACCCCATTAACCATGGTATTAAAGCAAAAGCAAGCACTGCATTGCATAATTACTTTATATTTTGTGTTCCATAATTTGATAACTGAGTCCAAAGACCAGATGAGATATAGTTACAGAAACAGTTATCTACTGCCATTTCAAATGCTTCAGAGACACCTACATATGACAGGTGCAACATATCTGCTGTCTTATTGGTAGGTAGGAGATAGGACTATTAGGACATCTGTGCCCTTCTAGAAGGGCAGCTAAAGGCTACATAGGGTATGCTAGGGCATCCCAAACTGCACAGGATGGCTATGATCAGACACCTGAACTCCATCCACAGGATCCATCTTTTAATTCCTTGCTTCCCTGACACGGATGCTAGCCAGTAGACTTATCTACTGTCTCTAGGTGTGCAAATTCAACACAGTTTTGATTTCACTATTATGCACAAATCTTTATTCTTTACCTTGTCAGCTGATTTATTAGCACTTAAAAATAATGCTGGAGTAACTGCAATTTCTGCTTGTGTTCATTTTGAATTTAGCCTTAACAGGTTCATTCTACCTTACTTCAGGCATCTTACTACAGTACCTACATTAACTGAGTTTTTGTCCTAGATTCCYGGTAATGATATAACCTATCTGATATCTGACTCACCCTCTGCAGGTGCCAATCTCCTCCTTTGAATCATCCAGGTAGTGCCCAGTTCAGCACTTYAGCTGGTTAGTTAATGTTAGAGGGAGCCACGGAGCTGTCCTGAGGTTTYGCTGAGCTACAGTTCAGCAGAGATGTATGGGGACTGCAACAAGCTGGCTCTTCACTGTATGCTCCTCTAATCCCAGACGTGCTGGGAGCTGGATTGGCTACTGACAAAAATTACTTAGCACTTTAGGGCTGCAATTTAGACTGAATCTCAGGCATGTACCAATGCTTTATAATTGGAGTTAGCTGACTGGGATGGGACAGAAGTCGTAGCACCTGGAGGAAGCCCTCTGACCCAAAGAAAGTCTCTTATCTTGCATTTAAAATAAATCATTTATTCTGCAAAACAGTAATACAGCTCTCCATCCCAACTCTTTAATCATTTCAATGTTAGAGCAATTCACTCCTTGCTTTATTACACATTAGAGTTTTTCTTAAGTCATTCCAAAAATATGACGAGAACTGATCCTAAAACAAAGTATAAAAACTGAATATTTACCCAGAATCAATTACAAAATAAATAAATAAGCCTCCTCACCCTCAAAAAAAACCCCTTAACAACAAAACTACCCTACACACCCTAATATCGGATCGATACTAGCCCTGCATTACATTCTGCTACCGCTTCAGGGCTTCCTACACTCACCAAAAAAGGAAACGGACCATCATATGGAGCATTCTTCCCCTCAGTACAGCAAAATCACAAACCCTCCACTCAGTGCCTGCAGCTTTTGCTCACCCTCTATGCTCTGCCTTGTGCCCACAGGCCCAGCCACAATGTACAGACATTGTAAATTCCAGTGGAGAATAAACTGCATTTAATTCTGAGGGGACAGTTCAATTCTCACAATCTCTACAGTAGTCTCACCGGTAAAATATTGTCAAGACTTTTCTATCAAGTTACATTAATATTTTTAACCATCTGTTTGATCAGGATTTATTTAATTAAAATCATATTATCCATTCAGTGAGGCACTGCTTCTCCAAAACGCAAAATCATTCTTCAGCTCTACAGGAAGGACTTCATTCCTGAAGAAAAACTAAAAAAAAAAAAACATACTTCAAATTGGGGAGTGAGAGGGATACCAAAGGAAGGAGGAAAATGCTGGGAACTCAGAAGAGAGCTAGAAGTACTATGAAAGCAGAAGTGGTAATGAAGCAGAGAAGACTGGGAGGAAGTTGGTATTACTGGAGGGCTCTCATGGACAATATGAAGATGTGTGCTTACTGCAGTGGAAGGAGAAAGGCAGAACAGGATAATTGGTATAAAAACAGGCTTCATCCTTTCCACTCTTCGTGGAAGATGTTTTTACTGAAATTTTGTTTTTTTTAAATGTAAATCCTTCAGATTCCCAAGAAATCATGCCTCACACACCCACACTGTGTTTTCTGGCTTGAACAAGTTTGTTAGTAGATAAACACTACCGCTGCCTCATGCTTGAAAAGTTTTGAATGTAATTGACTGTCAATGATATGATGATTTATAATGCAATCTGCTGCTACTTCTGCTGCTGCAGATAACTCTAATTTGCCTCTATTGTATTAGATATGATGAACTTGACAATCATTTTCAATTTTCCTATTTGGCTTTCATTCAGGTTGATGTGGCCAGTAACAGTGAATTTTCATTGTTCTCCCCGGAAAGCAATAAAGGAACAGGAGCTCGTTTTATATGAAGCAGTTGGCTGTTTCCAAAAGACTCATTTATTGTGTAATGAAGCTTCTGCCAAGCAAAATATTTAGGAAGAATATGGACTGAAAGTTTTATTTTGGCTCTTTATATTTTACTGGATCAAATACTGGCCCATTGTGCTACATGGGAAAGCAGACAGGTTACAGGCAGAAAAGGTAGAAAGTTGCAAACATGATGGATGCTGTTCCATAATTCTGGTCATACTCAGAACTGGAGTTTTTGACATGCCTAGGAAGATGGGTGAAAGAGATGGAGAGGTTTATGGTCTCTTATTTTTGGGGGAAGCTAATCAGGAATGGAAAGGAAAAGTCATGGAAAGGACGGTGATGTTGCACACAAAAATAAATTTAAGGTCTTTGTAGGATAAGCAAGTACCATTTGAGACATCACTCTAATTGTATCCAATTGCAGTATCTGTTTAGGCTACTTCTCCTGACGTAAAAAAAWATATATATATTTTTGGGTATACCTAACCACAGAGATAACCAAATCAGTCCTAAAATGATTAACAATAGGCTATGAAAATACTGTGTGGCTTTGGATAACCCAGCTTCCAACCTCTCAGC
This sequence comes from Apteryx rowi, assembly GCF_003343035.1. NCBI lineage: Eukaryota > Metazoa > Chordata > Aves > Apterygiformes > Apterygidae > Apteryx > Apteryx rowi. Next base: position 784,636 of record NW_020450666.1, on the reverse strand, counting down.
TGTATTCTCTCTCCCCATAAAGGAAAGATAATGACATCTACGCTGTTCTAACATGCTTTGGTATGCACAGACAAAACGTATGATGTAAAAATGACATCTTTTCAGTCTACATAACAGCTTCTATTTATAGAGTTACATCTGTTTCCTCATCTTGCAAAGTTTTCATAATGAGTTGCAATGCAGTTGTAATGCCACCATAGCCACAGCATGGAAGAGTGAGCTGGGTTCTGTCCTGCCTCATCCATCCGCAAACAGGATTGGCATCTACGTTTCAATAAGCAAACTCTACTGTGTGGGTAAGATATGAGAGTCAGATCTGAGATCTCAGGTTCAGTTTGCACAGCTGGCAGTTAGAAAAATGATTTTTCGACTTGCAAGCTGAGCAAATTTGATAGGGAAATCATTGAGAAAGAATAAAYATGGAACTCCATGCTGTCATTTCCACAGAGTCAACTTTTTAACTGTGACTGAGCTTCAAGAATGACATGATTTACAGTGTCATGCTTTCAGTATATGAGCATTAATCCCCTTATCATTCATCCACAATAGACTATATTGCTTTAGAAATTAATCTAGTTTCCATATAATATGAGGWAATTATTTAGGCAAACATGTCAGAAGCATAAGCCTAAGCCAAGTTTTGGAGGATATTAATTGTACTTCTCCCTTTCCCCAAATTTAGACATAACTAGCAATCATCCTTTACACTTGGGCTTATTTACAGCACAAAGTAGCACCAGATATGGAGTGAAGAACACAGTTATAAAAATGACATTTACCTATGGAGAGTACAAATATAAAAGTTGAGAGGTACTGATGTTTTTTGTTGGACATTTACTAAAATAATTCAGGAATGCAAGACATTAAATGATTGTTTTTCCCTTACAACAAATTTATTGACATCTATAACTGGACTTTAACTGTATAGTTTAAACATTTTACATTTTTAGAAATGGAATATTTTTGTTAGCTGAATGATATGCCATTGTTGTCTGAAAGGCATAAGAATTATTTTGGAATAATTTGCTCATAAAGCTTGTAGAAGAAACAAAAAAAACAGGCACTCATGCTTGATCAACTTAGGAAAAAAAATGCAAGCAACCCTACAAAATGTCTTCCACAATATGAATTTGTATTGAATTTGTATTGAATAATTAACATATAATCACACATCAATGAAGCAACTTGCATTGCTTCACCTTTATTAGCCAAAATGAAGAAAAAAAGATTTCAGTTGGAGACAAATATGAAACACTGATTACACACTCCAGCAGGGAATCAGCTAGAACAGCAAAGGGAGTATTACGGTGGGAAAAATGCCTAAAATTACATGTAGAGAGGACATAATGTAACAATTTAATGAGATTAAATCTTTTGCATGTGGCCTGTCTTTCAAAAAGCATTTTACTTTTACTCTCCAAGCAGAATTTCGAAGAGGGTCAGCCACTTCTGCTTCATTCATACAGAGCTGTGGAGGAATGGTTGGAGGAATGGTTAAGCRAGAGAGGGCATGATCTGATTGGGATGAGCAATCCCGTTCTCAGGGTAAGGGAAGGAATGTAGGCCAAGGCAAGCGAGCCTTGCAGCGGCCTTGAGCACTACAAAAGAAGGTATTCACAAAACTGGTAAACAAGTCTGGACGGAACTAGGTTCCATAAATGTCGACGGAGCGTGGACAGCAACCTTGCACCAATCATATATCCGCTTTATGCGCGTGGACAGAAACTGTAACCAATCATGTAGCTATTGCTAGCGCATGCATATTGCTTGTCGATATATATACTTTGTGTAAGCTCTAATAAAGGGAGAACGATCATGCTCATATTGAGACTCCGTCGTTACTCCGGGCCTGCCTCCCACTCCGGCGTCCTCCGACACAGAGCAATATTTATTGATAGAAACCCAGCAGTGATCCGTCACTGTGCACCGTGACAGACTATATGGATCTCATTTCTCTACACCAGTTAAAGTGTGTGCTCCAAGTACATATACACAACGTTTTCTCAGTCTTGACACTCACTGATCAACTTAAATGCAAAGACTTAACCGACTTCAGCAGCCCTTAGAGACAGACCAGCAAGAGCCAGAAATGCATCTAGAGAAGTGATGCCCATGTATATAGGTATAAGCTTTACTCTTTTCTTCCAGTGAAATCAGAAGAAAATATCTGTCCTTCAGCATAGAAGAAAGCAGAATGTGTAGTTTAACAAAAACGTTATTATAACTGATTTATTTCAGTATACACTGTTTCAAAATTTAAAGACCCTTCAGTCCCAGAAAGCAGAGGCAAAACAAAATAAAACATTTCACTGAGAACTGAAATATAAAATTAAAATGTAATAGCAGTGCAAAAACTTAGCACAGGCTACATTTTTCTACAGGTTTGATATCATATATGTACTTGCTATTATCTTCAGAAGTTTTCAGATGACACTTTACTTCTAAGTTAGTAAAGTGGGAAAAAACGTTCCTGAGATACAGGCTGGTTATGGTTGACATACTAAATTGTAATTCATCCCCTTCTTCTCTACGGCTTTATTTGTAGAGAGAGGAAGAAAAAATAAAGACAAGCTTTTTTTGGTGGCTTGTTTAATCTGCTAAAACCTATTCAAGGTAATCCCTGCTCTACAGTGGCTCCCAGTGGGAGATGTAAGCTGGCAGCAATACAAGTATTCCCCAAAAAACCTGCAACTGAAACATCTCTTTTAAAACATACTCCAAGAGCAGGGAGCTGAGCTTAACAAAAAAAAAAAAAAAAAAAGTGAGAGGGAAAAAAAAAGGTACTTTTCCACATGCAATTGCCAGTACGGCACCTCAGCTTAAGAACAGAAGATGAGAAATCCCCTGTGACTTTAAGTGATACCATTTAAATGGCAAGTAGAACACTTTTTTGAAAAATGAACTATCACACATATGAGCTGAGCACATGGTTCCTTTCTAGCATTCGCCACTGGGGTTTAAATACTGAAACAAACAATTTTAGCTAGAGTTGCAAAATTTCAGCTTTCTGTACTTTATGCACAAGGTAAATTTTTAGGAGGTCTGTGTATCTTCATCAGGACAGTTGCATATCCTTGGTGTTTGACTTCCCATATAATGTTAATGAGATTTTTGTATATAAGTTTCTAGGCAACAAGGGATTTAGTCTTTAAACAAGAAACCCCTTGAAATTTGGTGCCTCTATTCCCTGCTCTATCAAAGAAAACAAAAACCATGCACAAAACTTCACACACACAAACACTTCAYACTGCATATGACTCCTGTGAGCTGTGGTAAGTGCTACCTGAATCCTGCAAAGTGTACAGAGCTTAAAAATGAAATTATTATCAGAGCTATCCATGAACATATAAAATCTGCCCAGTGATAAAGAACTTCATAGAGTTTTACTGTGCAGCTTTGCTATTGAAGCAGCAGCATGTAAAGAATTCAGTTTTTCTAAAGAGATGCCTCCACATGCACACATTGATGACACAGCATCATAAGAGTATTCTGATCAAATAAATAAATTAAAAAAACCCTCTCCACTATTTTTGCTTAACATTATCCTTCTCTTCTCCCCTTCACTGCTACAAAAAACACAGACCAACATTTTCAAACCTGAGTGCTTAAAGGCTGGGCTCCTGAATCCATATGGGGTATATTTAACTGCAATTTTCATTCAATTCACTATGGGTGCAGACACTGAGCTTTACACAACAGATCTGAAAGCACTGGTTATAGTTCAGACAAAATGGTATCACTGGGTGGGAAATCATAATACCAGAACTGGTGAAAGACTGCATTCCTTTTAGATTGTACTACATAGCAGAAATAGAAGAAATATTTAAAAGGCATTGAAAGAGAGTTTTTTCTTTTCTTTTCTTTTTTGAGAAACTGAACCCTAAGTGTGAGAGAGAAAAGGGGAATTTAGCTGTTATACAAAGAACTGGACTGCCAGCATTAGAGACAGTTCTCATTTATAGAGAGAACTGCAAGCAGCAAAGAATGCTTGCATGCTTATCGGCACTGAATAGCATGATTTACCTTTAAAACTACTTCTGAAAATGAAAAGAAAGTCAATATAGCTGTGATAATTGAACTTATCTTTGCAATCTCCACTCAAGCGGGCAGCAAAATACGCTCATAGAGGATTTTGAATCTAAATCTTCAGTCTATGTCAATGCAGAGGTTTCTCATTTAATTTAAATATTTCTAGTCATTTTGTTGTTGAACACTTTACTATGAATGAATAGCAATAAATGTATTTCATGATCTATAACTCTGGCCGGTATTCTTCCGAGTGGCTCATTTCTCAGATGTTGAACACTTTCTCAACATAAGTGGCAGTGGCATTTGCTAAAACATGTAGTTTGCACAATGCCATTAAAACAAAACCAAATTTCTCATGCTTCTAAGTCTTGTGGCCTACTGGACTTCAGTGTCCTTATGGCAGCCCTGTGGTGCAAACCACCCAGAGCTGGGAATCGCCTGGCTCCTGGCTTTCTTGGTGTGGAGACAAAAGTCCCAATGCTGATGGAAATTGCGGCTGCAGGCACTTCAGCATGTTTTAGGGGCCTGACTTGCTGAATTAGTGTTCAGATTAGCATCCAACCAGGGTGTACACCCACACTTCCTTTTTCTAGGAAGAGAGGGGTTAAAAGGGGGAGAAGGCCTAGAATATTAAGGCCTTGCCTAAAACATGGAGTCAGGAGGTGACTAGATATGTGCATCCAGGTCTGGTGCTTTTTAAAGCTTAAAGACTCAGGCTCGTTTCCAGGACATAACCTTGATCTGTGGTTCCTGAGCTCAGTTTTCTGATAGGGTGCAAGAATGCTAAGAAAAAGAAAAAGAAAGACTTAAAAGAAAACAAAACTTTTTCATCATATGTCCAGTATGAGGAGCTATTTCAGCATTGTTTGGTTTTTGTTTCATTTGTCCATCTATGCAAAGTATTCTCCTGATTTTCCTGTTCATCAAGTCAAATTTCAAAATAGACACTTAAAGGAAAATGCACTTGATCAAATCCTACAAATTTGTCAATGTCTATCAACTTTCTAAATAATATTTAAAAATACCCACCTAATTATTATGCTGCTTTAAAAAAAGGGTCCCCCAAACCCATCTCTTTTTTAAAAATCACAGTCTTTAGGGTTGCACGCTGCTCTAGTAAACAAAATGTTCAGACTGAGTAATATTTGTTAATATCAGTAAACATCATACCAGTTAAACAGAGATAACACCACAGTGCTGTCAAACATATCACAGAAATTAATACAGTGGAAGTAATGGGCTTATGGTACATGCAGAGCATTAAATGGGGAGTAATAACAAATCAAGCAGAGGGAAGGTTTAGGGTCCTGTTTAGGTTTGCGGAACAGCAGAGGACAGTACAGGTGCAATTTCACCCTACACCTAATTGCTGCCTGCCGCTGAAAAAGATAATCCTAGTCCTCTTCACTTCCCAGCACTCCTGCAGCCTGGAGATAGTTGGTTCTTACTGATCTAGTAGATAAGATTTTTTTTTCCCTCCTTTTGCAGAATACAAGACAAGAAACAGGAAGCACAAGGGCACGAGTAATTACATCAGATTAGGTATAACGTGACACTGTGCCCAAGGCTGCCTCAAGTTTTAGCACTGCCTATTACATTTTAGTAGGCAGGGAAAAGAAGAAGGGAAAGCTCTGCTCGTTACAAGAATGGCTGGACTACATAGCTGCACGATGGAATTGAAGCGTATGAGAGTCATTTGTTAAACAAGTCATTCAAAGCCCCACAAATCCCCCAGTCAACCCACAGGTGAAGCCTAATATTAGCTGTATCATAAAGAAAATTAACAGTTTAGTAAACTAAAGTTTGTTTAAATGCTACAGCACACATTTTTTAGTGCGAGAGTATGCTGTACTCCTTGCAAATGCTTATGTGAATGCATTTGACTTACGCTCGGTGTAACTTGTATAACAACCAGGCACAGCTCTCTGTGCTGCAATAAAAGTGAGGTTTCAAAACCATTACCACGAATTCTTCCTTCCCACTGGTTAGTCTGAGGCTGTCTCTGCCATCCTGACTCTGAAGACAGATAGATATCTGTTACAACTAATAGCTCTATTTACTGGCCTAGGCAATTACTGGTTGTACCTGACCACAGATATTTTAAGCAGGAGCTAATAGTGCAATCACACCAGGCGTAGCTCTTGCTATTCTAAATGAGCCACTTTATTTATCCAAATGTATCTGTTTAAAGCTTTCCTCCTTCTAGTCAAGAGGTCAGGGATGATACTGGAAAATTTGTCCAATATGCTGAGAATAACAGTGAAAAACAGGTAAACAAAATAACTTCCACTTCTGCTGTTCCCAGAAACTTTTTAGGTATCACCTGCAGCTGTCATGTCTATAGAGTTTAGGACAGTCGAAGATCTAAGTCAGTACTGCTATAATTACTCCTGCATTTATTCTCCTTTAGAAGACAAAGTATGCTCTGGTCACCTCCTTTCCAAATACTACCAAAAAAATAAACAAAAAACAAATAAACAAAAAAGGCTACTTTAATGTGCAAAGTCTCTAGCTCATATTGAAGTTTGTCAATTTTTTTGTTTGTTTTGTTGAAACACCAATAGACAGACAGATCTTTAAAGGATTTAGCAGTCTACTAAATTGACAATAGTAAAAGGTTCAGGATAGGGAGAGAGAGAGGATAACACCAGATAATCCGAAGAGAAAGGAAAAACAGATTCTTGCATAATAACTAGAATATAAAGAACATAAAATCTGACTTTTTAGAGTAAAATCTAGTGATTGCATCAGTTTCTACATACACACTATAAATGCCATGTTATACAGCCACATACCAATTGCACAAAGGGAAGCCACTTCTTTTTCTTTTTTTTTTTCCATGATAAGGTGTCCCCTTCTGCCACTACAAGATGAGTAAATTACTCCACCTGTCTAACTGATCCCCAGTATTCAGCCTGACACTGACAATGGCAGTGCACCTGTTAGTGTGATGGACAAGTGATTGGCAGCATGGCATTTGCAGCTTCCTATAATAAGTTGGTTATTATACAATGATGTTGACAATCTAGAGAGACTGCAAATATTGAAGTGTAACTAGACAGGAGTTTGAAAAAGGAAGAAAAAAAAACCAAAAAAACACAGGATAAGGGTGAAATGTGACCCTGAATGAATTTTATGCCAAAGGCTTCTTTCATTTTGAAAAGAAAAATATCAAATTTTAAGTATGTCACTTTTTCTTAGGGGCAAATTATTCCATTTACGTGAAAACACCAAATGTCAATTCTGAGTTCTCCCATTTACTATGCCATAAACTAAGCACAATATTACAAGTCACTGCCTTGATCAGGCAGCTTCTCAGGCATGTTGCACCTACAGCCTTTCAAAGAATATGCCTTCTACAGCCATACTGAACTACCACTTTGATGCAGTTCTCTTGCCATCTTTCCCATGGTCCTACTATCTGTTTCCCTTTCATTTGCATCATTGCACTGTCTGAGGTTGGAGACAAGCTTCATCAGCTATTAGCAGCTGGAATTCCAAACGGCCTTTGTAGTTGGAGTTACTTAGGACTGCCAGTGTGTGGACTAAAAAACTTGCTGGCCCGCCTGTGCAAACAGCASGCAGCTCCGTGCTGGCATCTAGTAACTGATAAGTGTAAGAGTATCATGTGCAATGTGAGAGCTTTGTTAAGGTTATCTGATCAAAGGACCTTTTCAGTGCAAAAAAGATAAGAAGTAAAGGGGGAAGCCATAAACAAAACCCACAGAGACACGAACCTGACAGGCAAGGGATAACGGAGACAATGACAAAGACCGAAAGTCTCCAGTCACTAACTGATGGGCCATTAAGAAACTACAGGCGAAGCTTTGGAGAGAGCCCACCTGGGCTTTGGAAATGATAAGAAGGGGGAAACGAGACATGAGGGTTTGGGGAAAGAGGGGAATCTGTGGGACTGTGCAAAACCAACTAAGGAATGTTTGGGGAAGGGGATCAGGGAGAAGCAAAGAAGGGAATAGATGGGAAGGGGGATAAAAGGGGCCAGTTCCGTGGTGGCCAGTCAGTATGCTGTCTGAGTGAGCCCTGCACCTGATCACTGCAGTTTATCCAATTTATTAAACCTTTCTTAACTACTTTTCTGTGTAATCTCACTCCCCACCCCATGCGTGAAAGCTGTAWGGTCTAGATGCTGGCAACTGCAGAGACCTGAGTGAGTGAATTTGGGGCCAGCAACAAGAGTCAGACCTCAGGCAATGGATGGCAGCTGCATCCATTGGCCTGGGACATGGAGATCTCCATGGGGCACTGGGCTGTGCTCCAGCAACTGGGCAGGAGGGATCCCCAGGTCTGCAAGCCCAGTAGGGGCATCAGACCTATAACCTCCCTTAACAGTAAGAAAACTACAAGCACATGAATGTTTCATTTAAATCCAACATTTCATCTCCAGATGTTGCCAGCATCATGTAGAACAAACCCACTGCACCAATTAGGCACCTGTGAGGTCATGTCATCCCTATCAGCTTTCATCCTAATTTTTAATAGTTCAGAATTAGTTTAAATCTTGAAAAGTGATTTTTTTCTATCCCCAATATTATTCTTGTTAGTGTTAATTATTGTAATGATTGATATTCTTGCTCTTCACTTAAATGTCTACAAACGTACAAGGAGTATGATTTTTAATTGTGGCATACTGTAAAACATGACAATGCCAAATTGTTACTGTATTCCATGAGAGCATTTCACCCTGGAGCATGTTAGTGTGATAGGCAACTCATGCAGATTTCCAGAACCTGAAGATTATGATGTGACACCCTAAAAGCTTCAGAATTCTAATTATATTGTTTACATAAACATTATTTTTCTTTTTTTTTTTCTTTAACCTATATAATGATATAGTTTTTGTTCAGAAAATGATACACTATATGAATTTTAAATAGCGTTCTCATGAAGTTGCTATTCCTGGTCCTGATGACACCCGTCCTACTAATCTGAACAGGATTAGATCACAGTGTTGTGCTCTAGCATACACCTATGCACATGGTCAAATTGCTCACTAGCCTGCAAACTGCTCACTGCTTGGATTGTGAAACTTGTTACACGGTTCAAGTTGTCAGTGTGGTCTGAGATTGCTCTCACTGAGCAACTTTTTTTTTTTTTTTTTTAGTGGGGGAGACAGACAGGGAAGGTGGAGAAGAAAATTTTTGGATGTGATCAGTACTGTGCCCTTTGCCCTCAAGACCAGGAGACTGCCCTTGCCCATTTTTTGTGCTAGTGTGGATACAGCCAGCCTTGACCTGTAGGTATGGCTGTTTCACTACCCTACTGTTATTTTTATTTTTATTTTTAATTCTTTGGAGGAAAATTTAACTCTGGCTCTTTGTTTCCTACCATCTAAATAACTTTTAATTCACTTGAGGATTTTCTCTCTCTTACCCTGAGATTATTTCTCCTCTTCAGCACATAGTCTCCATTTTAATTTTTACAAATAAAATAATGGCAAATACATTATATACAGTTGATTAACTTCAGCTGATACCTAAAGAACTTTCCAGAGAGCTCAGACTGGGTGACTGAGCCAGGACTTCCCTTTTCAGATGCTATGATGGTTTGACTCTGCAGAGTTAAACATTTATTTTCAGTAGTTTCTCATCAGGTGATGATGACTTTGTTATTTAAAGGACTGTCTTCACGCTATGAATTATGAGTCTGTAAGAATGTGAGAGATTTGACATCATGAGGCCAGTTTTGAAATCTAAAGCACCAAAAATCAAAGTGCCAATGACAAGCAGTAAGAATATGTAAATAACAAATGATTGAAGCACAGAATTAACAGCTAAATCTACTGCTTTATGTCCATATACTCCATATATCTGAGGTAATGGATTAAAATAGAGGTTTCAAGTAAGTATGTTTAAGGACTTCTGAGTTTCTGTAGATACATTATCACATATTATTACATGAAAATACTTAATAGAACAGTAAAATTATTCTGATCCCTGGAGTAATCCAAACTGAAGTCTGCCATAAAAACATAATATATATTTATGAAAGAAGACCCATAACCTTTGAGGAATTTTACAGTTTTTGCAGTCATTCCAAATATTTTGAGTACTCTGATGAGCATCAATATCAAGCCTGAAGACTTCCTCAAGATCTCCAGTGTTTGTCTTGGACAGTGGGGGTTCAGCTAAGCATGCAAAAAAGGCCTATGTGAAAGAAAAAAAACAAAAAAAAAAACCCAACAAAAATTGATGACTTTCTTTGCACTCCAAAATAAGAAAAAAAATCTGTAAAGAGACAGATACACTTATCTAGCATTTGTTATTTCATTTTATTTGGTCTTCTCTCTTCTTGCTCAGAACTATTATCTTAAGGAAAAAAAAAAAGAGGGAGGAGCTGAACCTAGAGTTGTGGTGCTTCTAAAGACCAGTTTAAAGAGAACTTGCATTAAGAATCGTCTTACGCATAATAAAGTGGTTCTATCACTAATTCCACAATCTCAGGGCTTCCATCAAAAATTTCTGGTTCCTGTAGATTCAACTTTAAGTTCTTTTACAAAAGCAACCTCACCATGTCTTTCTACACCTTAGAGAAGTGATCTCAAGATACTGAGAACCAAATTCATGTAAGTTTTGAAAACCAACAGTCTAGTACCAGAGCAGAACTAGTTCTGAACCAGCAGCCTGCACAGACTAGAAATTGTGTTCTGGTAGGATACATCCWCAGTGACACAGCAACCATTGCTTATGGCAGGCCTTGCAGGCCACTCTCAGGTTAAAGCAGCTTGTGTCAGTCTAGCCTGGAGATGAAAATATGTAGATATTTTGTTTCTCTTCTTCCTGAACTCATATTTGTAGGGTGCAGAGGCACTGCAGTAGTATTATGGAAAAAGGTGATTAAATTGCTTGTAGCCTATTTAACAAGACATCAAGAAGCAAAAGTGAAATAGAAACAAATACGAAGAATAGAATTTCCCAAATCCTTTTGTTAACTGCTAATTAAAACCAACAAACCTTAACTTTAGAGAAATGGACAACGTATGCAAATATGCAATTCAAATTGAAGTTTAAGCAGTAAACCTTAACCATCCTAGTTCTACCTAAGCTGTTTTCAGAAAAGGCAATAAATGCATCATATAACCGTACTAAAAAACTTCCACATCTAATTTTGAAGTGCAGACTTAATTTTTTTCTGCAAACAGAAAGCCAGTTGCTGATTCATGATGTTACTATTTGAAAAGATTCTTCAAGATTCTAGTCACAAGATCTCCTCAATGGAAAAATAGAAAGGCCTAGAAATGAAATTATCATACTTTGTGTGCACATGACACTGTTAACAATTTATTAATAGCTGATAAATTATTCATGTCTCAATAAATTAATAATCCACAGTAATTGATTATCCAAGAATCCTATAATTCAGCATGTTGTTTATAACCATGGGTTTCAACCACATACTGCAAGTGCTACTGATCCACTCAAAGCCATCTGCAATACACAGTATTCTCAACTGTAWCATGTTTAGGAAATACATTAGAACAGTTTCTAATCCTTTTAAAACTATTTAGGAGGAATTTTATATAATTATCTTTGGTATACAGCTGTTACCAATATGTCCATGCACACACACATATAGACATACTTTTCTGTTGAAAGACTAGTGGAGGGGAAGTCCCAAAATTAAAAGAATGCTGAAACAAGCAGTTATGTACTCCAAATGACTGCTGCAATGCAAACTCCAGTCTTACAAAACTTGTATAGTAACTTGAAATCTATCATTTTTTTCAACCCAAATGCTATTTTTCAATTCACTGGGCCTCAAGCTTTTCAACAAAGTGGATCAATTTGAAGCTACTCATTCAAAAGGCTTCTTAACTGCCAGTTCCAGAATTCAACATGACAGAAGAGACAGAGAGTCATCTTCATTTCCAGTCACAATCAGTTGTGCACRCAATTCCATTTAATAGTAGTCTACTGGACTGTGCTGTAGGCGTAAGCCTCTAAGGAAAGAGCAGACAGCATTCCAGATCTTCCAGATGACAACGAGGGGAGGGAAATTAAATAACTTTAAAAAAATACAAAGGGGAGTGCCTTCCTTCAGCCTTACAGTTCACCACTGTAATACCAGGGTACAAGCGGAAGAAGTGATCCCTTTTTAGCTAAGCAAATGCATAGTGAACCCTTCCCACATACCAGAACATTACTCATTATCAGTGACTTCACCTGATGAGTGCTAAACTCAGTTCATAACACATGATATTTTAATCTGTGTAACCCTTAACCATGCTTAACTGTAACTATATAGCACAAGCATATGCCAGCAATCTTATACCAGAGACCTAGTTACAGTTTGGGGGAAAAACACAGTCTCTGATGGCTGTGAAAAAGTAGTGCCACAATACTGCGCTTCTGAAGGGGGAGGTGGCGAATCGAAGTTCAAAAGATCCTGGAGCAGTTGCAACGTCCCCCATGCACACCCTTTATCCAAATATCCTCACTCTCTGATCATGCAGAAATTTGGCTGCCTTATGCGCTTTGCAAGCCTAAGCTACATCATTGCAGACCCATTTTCATTGCAACTGATTCATTTATGTAAAAACATTTTAAAGAGAGAAAAAGACTGAGCTGGTGAATGGTATCTAAAGAAAGAAGCAAGTGTAAAAAAGCACAGCTTATGCTTCAAGAAAGGCCACAGAAATAGGAAAGCACAATAGGATTTTTTTATATTAAGAGTAACAAAAACACAAAATGGAAGAGATTATAGGATATTCAGATGACTAAGAAAGTCCAAACCAGTACAGAAAGAACACAGAAGGTGTAACACCAGAGAGACRGAGTAGGAAGATGGAGGAGAAAGGTATTTAAAAAAAACAACAAAAACCAAAAAACCCTTCCTTCCTCTAAAAACTATCAATGTAAAGATTTTAGAGACAGATCACAACAGAAACACACCACTTTTCACCTTCTCACTAGGCTCCACTGGGGACTGTGTATAACTTTGCTTGCTAGTCTTTCTTCTATTTCTTTGCTGCCATCATTTTCTCATTTGCAGTAATAGGAGCTAGCAGCAGAACTGGGATGTCAGCTGKGTACAGTGCCCCACCTTCAACTCTTTTAGCTCCTCTGAAATCCGGCAGAATGCTCTCTCATGAGGTGTCACCGCATCTGTCCTGGTTTTTGAAGTGCTGAGACATCCCAGCAGAGCAGACAGATCTGGCACATGCCTCTTAGACAAAGATCTCCGCTCTGCTATGATACCTGCAGCATCTCTGGTGCAAAGGGTTAATAGGATGAAAAATTTATGAAATATTTTCATTTCTACAGAATGGAAAGATACAGTGATCTGGCCTCAAAATGCATTCTGTTTGCTCATTCAGCTGCTGGTTTCTGAACTGTGTCACATAATAAATTAACATTCCTGAAAACAGCAGCACACCTGTCTTGCTCTTTTGAAGCTCAGCTGCATCCAAACAAACAAGGGCCTTCTGATAGGTGTCCTTTTCACAGTACAAAAGAGGCCAGTATTTGTTCATAGCCAGTTCTTTTGCATGTGTGTGTGTGTATTTTCCTTTATACAACGCTTCTGACTGATAGTTCTATCAAATCTATAGCAGTAACCGACTGGCAAGCAATGCTCCAATAGAAAAATAACAGCAGAATTCAATACAAATATAACCAGAGTTCAAAAGAAGTTTTTTTTTTTCCTCTCTCTCTCTCCTAAAAAGTGCACAAAACAACCATAGTTATGGGTATCCTTTAAATCTACCTGCTTAATTTTCTAGCAGGATTATATGGCAAGACAATATACTGCAAGTACCTGAGTAAGATACTCTGGTATCATTTCCACTAACAGCAGTTCACTACTACCTATGTAGTTAATGATCAGTTACCTATGTAATCAAAGTTAGACACATATAGCAGGCAATTACAGTGTGACTTAAAATACTCTAGATTCTATAAAATGTTTAGAAACAAGTTAGCAAAAAGTTACATTCTAATAACTGTGGATTTTTATTTTGGAAAGCCATCTAAGTGTCACAATGTGAAAAAGACTGAATAATCAACTAATATCTCTTTGTCCTCTGTTCATCTTGAACATGTGATGGCTGTCTGTGAAAGATACTAGCTTCATATATCACAATATATATTTTTTTTCACAACAATATTATTTTTCTGGAAAAGATAAGATGTAATAGCATTATTTTCTTATAAGCATCCTCATGTTGCATTTTTTTTGCATCACAGCCTGTACAACATACCCATGTGCAAGCTAGATTACTTCTGTAATTTGCTAGATCCAGCATCAGTCAAGATTTCAGTCAAGAAATCTATTAAATCAACTTATTAAAACAAACAAGCAAACTTTTAAGAAGTTATCTTGTACTCCTGGTAATGGCTCTAATTTTCTTTTCTCTTAATAGATAGATCTCTTAGCAGCATAATAAAAATGTTGAAGTCATTAGGAATCAGTCTGCCTTCTTTAAAGGGGAAGAAAAATCTGGAAAACTTCCCCAGTATGACACAACATGCTATTGGCTCAAATCTAAAATAAAATCATCCTGTACCAAAATCACATTCTATAGTTTGGAAAGGTCCTTCTACTGGCCATTGGTATTATTTGCAGCAGAGAATCAGAGTTAGCATACACAGTGTCCATATACTCTTTTTTTTCTCTACTTTTTTCAAGGTAAAGACCTTAAAATTAATAATTTATTTTATTTTTATGTTCCCTGAAAATCACAAAGCTAGTGCTTTGTAAACATAAGTTATGGTAGCTGCTAGAATGCAATCCTTTACCACTCTAAAGAGTCTCTCTATGTATTTTTGAAGTATACTCATACTTCAAAATTTAAATTTTAATCCCGAAAGGAGGTTTAAAATTACAGTAGCCCAATGCAAAAATATACTGAAGCAAGAAGAAAGTATTTCTACTAACTTCAATGGATTTTGAACCTGGTAGCTGGTACAAGATAACACAACCACTAGAAGTGGCATTGCATAAAGTCCTAAACATCATATTATTCAAAATCTTTATGTGCACAGGGCTCATTCAGAATACTTGGCACCTTCCAGGGCTCTTCAGTGAAGCACAGAAGAGGTTCAGGTACACATGAAGAACAATCCTTAAATATTTTTTGACATTTGTAGGAGGAAAAGTTAAGGAAATACCCCTCAAACTATTAAGTCAAAAGTGATACCCTATTGACACCAGTTTTTATTATTTAAATGCATGTGAAGCCTCATTCACACACTCCCATTCAAATAAATAAATAAATAAATGGACTAAAACTACAATATTAAGGCCTTTTCAAATTATCAGCAAAAATGATAATTCCAGAAAATTAAAAATAACAAAATATGAGAGAGGGAAAAAGAAAGAAACAAGCAAGCTTTCCAAATCATCCTAAGTGAAATCTGCTGTCCTGGTCTTACTCTTTAACTATACATGTCTACTCCCTGGAATGAAAGGCAAAGAGCTAGATTTTGCATTCAGAAGCACAGACACACTATGTTCTTTTACTTTACTCATGATGCAGAGCAAGAATGAAAAGGAAAGGCTTATCATTAATTGTGGGCATTGT
The DNA here is from genome assembly GCF_003343035.1 of Apteryx rowi. Classification (NCBI taxonomy): domain Eukaryota; kingdom Metazoa; phylum Chordata; class Aves; order Apterygiformes; family Apterygidae; genus Apteryx; species Apteryx rowi. Next base: position 769,068 of record NW_020450666.1, on the reverse strand, counting down.
GCCAGTTGACTCCCTCAATACATTGCCCTCTCAGAATCTGAAGAAAATGAAATATGTAAGAGGGAAGAAGATCTAAAAGCTGAGAGACTCTTTACACAACTATTAAAATGAGAAGCAAATCAGACAAGCGTTCATGCATGTGTGTGTATGTCAAGCAATTCTACCCCACACAAAGAACAGGGAATTAATTCATGGCACAAGAAATATTTTATGCATACATTATGCTTTGCTTCCACTGACAAAAGAAATAGACACACAAACATTTTTACATTGTAAATGTACTTCCTAGGTCAAGTTAGGTCTTTATATAAAAACCCTGATCCTCAACACTGCTAATTAGAAAACGTTTCTGAGTAATATTCAGCTGTTTAGGCTTGAAACCACACACTAGGTTGTCTGTTTTGCATAGCAAAGTACTATGTGGAAGCACCTAATTTTATCCATTAGATGTTAAATCAGTATTAAAAAAGAGTGACTGCTATTCTTTGTTCTCAGCACTCCTCAAAATAATAGTAAAAATAGAAAACCTGTCTTTAATAAATGCATTTCTGAAAATGAAAGTTACATTGGATTGATTTTGTTTAACTATATGGGGATATCATTATTTAGCTGAACAACAGTTTTTATCCAGTGCAAACTTTAAATGAGCAGCTCAGYGTAACTGAGGGACCAGGACATTCCGAACAAGTCATTCATACGTGACAACATAAATTATTCCTTCCAATGTGCCGATGAAAAACATATTTCTATTTGTTTGAGGTATATCACACATTATAGTAGTGAATCCTTTAGACTGAGTCCATTCATCAAAACAGAAAGACTATGGTATGTTATAGGAACACCACACAGTCCTTTTTTTCAATAGTAAAATACATATTTAGAGTTTAATAAGTAAAGAGTAGGATTTAAATTTGTGACATGAATAGTATCTCATCAATAAACTAGAAAAGAAGAAATAAATGTTTAATCATGTAGCCTCGCTCCTAAATGTGCTCCTAGTCGAAGTTCTCAACAAACCTTCAGGGTAGCAAAAAAACCCTTATCTCACATCTGGCCATATTCACTAGCTTCCTAGCTGACTCTGATATATTTTAAGAGGGAATTAGAACTCATGATTTTGATCTGATTTTTTTTTTAACTCTGAATTAATATTAAGCAAGATTTAATCCTAAATGCAAGACTTTCAAAACCCCTTAAAAATAAAGATGTGATTAAAACAAAACAAAACCCTAACAGCTGTATGCACTTTTAATCTTCAGGATAGCATGTGTTCTGAGAATCATATGTTTGTTTTTAAAACATCTGCAGGCATTTTATAGAAAATTACATTCCTCAAAAAACAACATATTGCAATCACACATCACACATTGGTGTTCTCATCCTATGTACACCATACCAATACTTCATCTAATCCTGATATAATGAGACCATATACCATCTACAAGTTATTAATGTAATTAGAGTATGTTTTTGATTTGGGAGCACTTTTATTACTTAGAAGGAATATGGCTAATTCATCTTTATTTTAAATGACAAATTGTATATATATATATTTTTAATTGCAATTGGGAACAGAAGATAAAAAGCCACAGAATTCCCATTTGAACAGAAGGCAAGGATAACTTTACAAGGGAGTACCTATTGAAGAAATTACTTTTTTCCTTTCTATCCCAACTTCAGTATAACAGTTCTTAATGCATTTGATGTATTCACCTATCAATTGATCAATGCCTATTGAATTACATAGCCAGGTCTATGCAATTGCATACATGTGATAATGAAATACATCTATTTAAGAATACATGCAGAGTTCCCACCTATCATCTGAACTCCCATGCTCTTTGGTGTTCAGCTCAATTACACAGATGTTTTCACAGACGAATCCTGAGCCTACCAGCTTCCCCTTCACGGAGTACCAGGATTCTGACAGGTGGCTGTTACAAAACTGCTCATTCTTTAAGAGTAAAACACTTCACACGCCGGTATCGCTATGTCACCGTCAGTGATGCAGACCCCTCTCTTGCACTCCTGTGTGACATTTTTCTAACCACATTAACACTGCTTGCAAAACAGACATTTTGAGGCTTATACGCTCCCCCTTCTCCCACCCGGTAACATAGCAGTAACACTCTGTAATTCATACACTGCTTCCAGCAGAGGAGCAGATGTCTTCCATGGACCACTCTTGCAAGCACACGCTGATACACCAAAGGGAAGTGCAGATCGATTCCCCCTGACTCATTGCAGCAAGCAGCTCCTTATTTTCACCTGGATATGGTGGAGGAAATGGGAATGGGAGTCTGCAATAGAGAGGGGTCTGCACTGGAGAAGCAGGGACAGCAGCATTTTAGCTGTGGTCTCTATTTTTGCTGTTGCATAGGCAAGGTCTAGATCCCCAGTTGAGCGTGAATTGGCACGAGTGGTTTAGAGATAGATTTGAAACAAGTCCCTTCTCTGTTATATATGAAAATCAAAATTCCATTCTCACTTCAGTAAGGCAGAATAAATACCAGGATGGTATATGACAATTATGTTAACTGAATCCTACCTCTTTAATGTTAATCAGCATGATAATGTAGGCAATCCCTCAAGCAGCCATGCTGTAAATATATTACTCAAATGAGTGTAAGGGCAAGTTATGAAATCAGATCAGAAATTGAATGTAAGGCAGGGCACTTTTTTTTTTTAAAAAATCTTCCAGTGTCATTTGTATTTACTAAGCAACTGTCAGTCAAAATACAAAAGCTGAATGAGAATCTCAAGCAAAATAAGGTGATGATTCTTCTACCTCGTACCCAAAATATGAACATATTTCAAGGCTTGCTAAAATTCATTAAGAAATCCTATGGTAAGTTTCACTGCCCAAAGTCATTACATCTGTTGTATAACTGCCTTTAGGTTTCCTATGCAGTTGCATAGCCAGATTGAGCATGCCCAGCAATATGTTCAGCAAGCAACGTATTTCAGCTGTTCCTTGTCTTTGTGCATATACCTGTTTTGACAATGCTCTAATATGGAGAACATTGCTGTCAGAAGTAATCTTTTTGCAACTATAATGCATAGCCTTTCAGAAAACCATGCAAAAGTGCTAAGTAAGTTACTGGCTTTATGGAACATTGTCTTAAGCTGTTTAATCAAAACCTTACCTTGTGTTTACCATGAAAATGCTGAGCAACAAATCCCTCTGAACTAACAGTTCCATCCACTGCCTAATGTGCAAAGGGAAAACATGGAGATACACACACACACACACACACACACACACAATCATTTGCTTTCTTAGAAACCATTACTGACAGCTTTGGGAAAACATTAATACCTTGTAGATATTTTCTGCTTTAAAATACGAAAATGAAGACCTAAGTCTTTATACACGTAATAACGTCATCGATAACGTAAAGGCAGTTTTTTGTTATTCAGACTTTACACTGTTTTCACAGTAGGTTTGGTTATGTGAATTCTAATCATCTTCAGCAGAAGTAAGTGGAAAATTCTCAGAGTCATGAATTTCTAATGCATAACCTTTTCTTCTTTTAACTAATATACAGAGGAAATGCAGAAGATACTGTTCCCCCTTCCAGAAGAGAAATAATTATTTTCATAGAATTTACTGCAATGATCTTTTTTATTATTATTATTTTTTTTTTTTTTTGCGCATAAGACACCTTACTGGTTAACACCAAATGAGGCCTCCCTCTCAGTCTGCTAAAATAGCAAATGTATTTTTTGGAAAACAGCTAACAACTAAAGAACTAAAGAAGGAAGATTAAAAATAGATTAAAAATACAGAGAGAGAGAGAGAGACAGAGACAGAGAGATACGAACACACGGCTCTTCTCCAGAAACAGTTGAAGCAAAGACTTCAACCTGGCAATGGCTCATTCACATACTTAACTTTGTGCACTGCAAGGAATCGAGGTGAGTATTTGTGGCTCCTGAACTGAAATGAACAATTTTGTTGAAGAACAGGTTAACAATCCTAAATTTTACAAACAGTGACCTCACTCCGACTGTCTATACAAAAACTCTTCAAAAGATATTTTCATCAGATCCCATCTATGTGAATTTGATTACAAGGTTATGTTATAAGATTTAAGTATGTCTGTTTGAAAAATAATCTATCTTTATCTTGAAGCATCTCAATCTACTGACCATAAATTTATAGAAATAAATTGTTCTGACATCTAGCCCTAAGAAAGGTGGAAAGTGACAGATGAAGTAGCAAAGCAATATAAAAGCTTGCCTCACCTTTCCCTTACAGAATTTATGTCTTCTATACTCACTGTCTCTTGGACTTTCCCAAGTATTTATGTTAGTTTTTCCACTGTGAAACTATTTACATGAATATTGACTATCATCTTTTATTGTCACTGAATTCTTGCTTCAAGAATAAGATTCTGGATGTGGAAAACAGTCTTTTTTTTTTTTTTAGAGGAAAAAAAAGGCATTGCAAATGAGACAGTTACCAACATTCACTTTAAAAGAAACTTGGAAAGAGAAAGACATAGTTTGGGAACTTTAATCACAATGCTGAGATGGGCAATTACATGCTAAATACGAATTAACAGCCCATCTGAAAGCACCATCCCTGATTTACAAAGATYTCTGTCTACCACAGGGTTATTAGCTCAATACATATTTTGGTTTTAAAGTCCAAATTACTCACTGATAAAGTTTACATTGAAGAAATCATAGCCCCCCACAGACCAGTTCTGACTTTACTTAAAAGGTAGGAGGTGACAAAATCCACAGTTAAGAATGATATAACTGTAAATTACTAACCTCTTATTAGGAAGATTAATATTTCTAGCTTCAGTGTGCCAGAACAACACTATATTCAATATTTAAATACTCAGTACTTCCTCAGCTTTTGACTTTCACAGAACACTAAAACATCTGCATCTTCAATGAAGTGTTTTAAGATATACCTAAAATAGTTAGTTAATCAAGGTAATACGTGCATCAAGAAAAAAAGTGATGTWTTCTTCAGAAGAGATAAATTGGTAAGCACAAAGTATAAGTACACATTTCAAGTGTAAGGACCTTGTCAGATCGATTCATTTGTGGTAGTTAGGTAGCAACCGTCATAACTGCCATTTTCTATCTCACTGAAGTTTCTGTAACCAGCAACAGCAGAAAATTATGCAAATCTTCATGACTTTTGTCTTTGAGAAACTGTGTCCATGCTCCATTATGGACATGAGCAAGTTAATGACCCCTCATTCCCAAGTTTTTGCACACCAARAGCTGCTTACAGGAAAGCCTCTAAAAGAGTGGTCGTATGATGATTGAGGTATTCCTATAAAATTTCTAATATGTTCTATTATTTCTATTTCTTGTGGCTTCTCTATCTTCTATCTCATTTGAATTTTTGCTCTTCTACCTTCTCCTTCCTCCCCAGTCTAGGATTCCAAGATTTCAAAACCTTGCTGAAACATCAAGGGTCAAACTAAGGTGAGCATGACGGGATGGAAAATAGTTTTTACCATACTCCATTAAGTCCCCAAGCCACATGCTAAGCACTCGTGTTTACACAGTTATTGAATAATGKTTTTTTTTGTTTTGTTTTGTTTTTTAATATCAAATGGTGAATTCCCTTAAAACACAAACAAACAAGTACACACACACACTTCTCTATTTTTCTTCACATTCTGATCTGTAGTGGAAAATCTATCTCTAAAAATTTTAAAAAATATATAAAGTTTCCTGACCGCTAATCTCTTCAGAGCAAACTATTCTTTTTAGAAGTACCAAAATTATAATGACAGTGATGAACTGTATCACTAAAATCTAAAATAAATGTCATTCATCTTATTTGGTGGGGACCCAGAGCATGTTACAAATGCACCCTTCTCCCAATAAAAGACACTGAGCAGTTTAGAACTTTTGCCGTACTCCTGATTCTTCACAAATCTTATGCTAAACTCACCATCTGATGATGATATAAATCAGTTTATAACAGCATGTTTGAATTTGCTGGTGTAAGATTTATAGGATAAAATCTAAGTGCTGTACATTTAAGGCAGAAGATTATAGAGTTTTATTCCATTGTTCAGTGCTGTAGATCTCCTTGTTCATAAAAAAACAATAAACTGGCAACTGGTGATGTTCAGCCACAGAGGTTCCCAGTGTATGAAAGAAAACAGCAGCTGACATGATGTTACAAGCAAAGGCAGTCTTAAATCAAATAAAATAGGGATCTTTAAAGATACATTAGTGCTCCGGTATCAAAATGAATTGTTTCTCTATTTTGTATCACTGCTAGAATAAAAGAGAAGCAGGTTCCACTGGATATTCATTCTGACTAGTCTTCAAAGTTGCAACTCCAGATAGGCCTATCTTCATTTAACCTCTAAATATAAATCTGTTTCATTTTAGGTAAAATCTAACTCTGATCCAGAAGGGAGAATAAATGTGTCAAACAGGAATTTAGTAAAGATAGGAGTAGGAACAGTATCCAGGTTTTTAAAGAAAGTTTCTCTCTGTTAAGATAGAGGCACCACACTTCTAAGGGTTATAAACAAAATACATCATATGTTTCSCTCTGCACATTCATAGCAGAGCGTTTAATTTATCCTCTGAGAAATAAGCTCATGTGTATTAAAAAAAAAAAAAAACCTCGCTTGAACTATACTTAACAGTTTACGAACTGCTTATTTTAAAAATAGACAATTTTCCTATTTTTATGCTTATAACCAGCACCTCAGATAACCTACTAAAAAAAAAAAAATCAGAGCTAAAGGGGTTGTTGCAGTGCAGGAAGCAGACTATGGAGGATCAGAGGCAGGACACTACTCGCAAAAAGAGCATTCTGTGATAATCTCGTATTATCTGAACATGTGTTTAACCCTTAGCTGCTGCAGATTGTGAGTTTTATTGCTSTGTGTGTTTCATCTATATAGATAGACCATGTGAAAATACCATAATTAGGCTCATTTCTCTGAAGGTATACCGATGATCACATACTTTCAGAATCCAAATACTTAATTTAACTCCTTGGACAGAAATTCTGTCAACGTGTTCAGCTGTATGACAGGAGAATGGCCAGGGATGCTCTTTGCGCAATAAAACTCTCACGCTACCGTACAAGGTGGCATCCACAGTGAGGTTTGGGTGACAAAGATCATCTTCTATAATTTTGCAAATTCAGTAACATCTGAAACTGCTTTGGTACTATGGCCACAGACAAAAAAAATATATAAAGAAAAAGGTAGAGGAGTCAATAGTTATATCTGAAAAATAAATTTCAATTAAACACTGTTTGCTATGCGTGCTTTCTAGATATACAGACTCAGAGGGGGAAAAAAAACCTAATTTTTTGGTTTATGCACACTGCATTTTTCCTAGTATATGGTGGCTGAAATGATTAGCTATAAATATCTTTTCCTCCAATCTCAGTGAAAAAGAATGAGATTTTCAGATTAACAAACTAACAGATGTTTGAGCATGTTTCATGCAAGATATACAATGCATGAGTGAAATACTACTGTTTGTTAAAATTCAAAAAAGTTTGAGATGCTCATTAGATTTAAAACAATGCTGATGTGTTTGAGAGTCAAAATCTGATGAAAAATCATCTCTAACATGTTAGATGATAAAGTTATGAATGTAACATGTGAGATGATAAAGGTTTATTATTTGTTTATTTATTTTTAAGACTTAAGAATAGTTCTTAACTGATATCTTAATGAAGACCATTTATATTGTGCATTATACCTGCTTCCTGAAAAGGAACTCTGTATGTGATGAGAACAAAACAAAAGGTTGAGAGATTAAATATATTCAACCAGCAGTTTTACAGCTCTGGAATATTTATCTATTTATTCTCTTCTTAATTCATTTGGCCAGCTTCTTTCTGTCTAGCCCATCCAGCACACACTTTTTGTCTGACCTTACTGCCTGGATATCGTCTCAAAATTAGAACTGAAAACACAGCATGATACACAGCATGCAACTCCTAGCTTACTACCCTTAGAAGAAGAAGAAGAAAAAAAAAACACCCTGAAGAGATACCTGGAGACAAGATTCATTCTCAATTACTTTTAAAGCAGAAAAGAAAAACAGTGAAAATTTGTATGCCTTAGAGAATCCCATATATGAGAGAGATGTTTACTTATATCACATCCACACACATACCTGATTACTTCACTTCTTGCTAAATGAACTGCATACCTAAGGATAAGATTTTCCACTATCAACATTCACAGATCATTAAACTTCCACAGAGCTAAAGAAGCTTTCAGGAAAAGCCGCAGTGTATTGTATTACATTTATACTATTACATACGTTCCCAGGGACATGCTAATGATGGCCCATAATACTTTAACTGACATTAATTTATAATTCCCACTCCATCTGTTGGCCAAAAGCACTTCCAGCACTAGTAATATGTGAAAGTATATTTGTTATAAGTATAAAGTTTAAAAAAGTCATTCTTGTTGGGGAAAAAATGACTACCCTTGCCTGTTTTACTGCTGTTACCATTTGCTTTATTTAGGGCTGTAAAAACAGATTTTCACTCTGTGGCAAGAAAGATGCTACAGTTGCCTGTGACGTGCAAACCGTAGCAGACTGCTTAGAAAAGGACTGCATGTTTTAATAAGGAACTAAAAGGAAATTACAACTTGTCTGGAGATTGCTGAGGAGGCTTGCATAAGTGCAGATTAACGTTTTGTTTAGCTTGACTATTTTAATAGCAAGCCCTGTATCTATAAATAGATTACCTCACCTCTAAATAACTGACCCCATTTCTTCTTTTAACTTGGTTATTTTCTGATACAGGCATGCTACTTATTTTAAACAGTATAAATTCAAAATAAAATTTAAAAAAGTAAAAAACACTCATCTGGGTCATATATCTGTTAGACTTTCTTAAAAAGAAAACAAAACAAAAAAGGAATTTACTTATATATCAATACATATATAAAACTCGTCATACACCATCAAAACACAGATTGTATGTGTACACACATGCCTTTTAATTGTCCTAACAGATTCCCAAACTGTTTTATTCCTTTACAGCTGCTGAAGAAATAAATTAGTCACAAAGCTTTAATCTGAACAGTTAGAGTAGTTTTGCCCTGTCTCATTTGCTTTCTCTTTTGAATCATTCCTTTTTTCTTTCTTTTTTTTTAAAGTTTGATCTTCCCAGCCAGAGAGCTCAGACATATTCATTAAACATGGCACGGGTGATTTCTGAAACATCCCTGTAGCTACTGACAATCATTTCCCATTTGAGGGCTTCTCACCATCCAAATTTTCAATTTCCTCAGAAGCACATTTTCATAATCATAAACCTTCACATCCCTGTTTAAAGTTGCCACCTCATTTTCTTCCACTAAAATACCAACCCAGTTCCAACGCAGGCAATAATACTGGGGCAGAGGTAAGCGAAAACACGAAACCACATTCTCCCCTCAGATACACAGGCAGAAACTTTAGCTGATCATCTCAGAATCTGACTCTGGCTTTCACTGGTTAACCTGCTATCCCTGATGGCAAGAGGAGCCATGAAACATCTCTGTAAATATTACGTTGTACCCTTTTAAGCACTGTGCTGCAGAGATTTGTGCTCCATAACAAACCTTCTTTTTCCTTCTTGTCCATGAGACCTTGTTCACAACAGGTCTTTTTGGCGCACGCAGCTTTCCAAAGACACTCTAAAAAATATGCCTGCAAGTGCAACCTTTATCTTTCAACTGAATTTTCCAAAACATTTGTGCAGAGTATGGACAAGTCTGCACTGACGGTTCTTGAGGAAAAGGCTAGTCTCTTACTATGCTACCTAAGAAAGCTTGATAAAATTAAACCTGCTCATTTATGCAAATAACTGAGAGGATACAACACAAAAGGCAAGATTTCAGAAAAAAGAAAGAAACGAACAAAAAAACAGACAGAAAAATTACAGCAGCTCTGTCTGCCAACCACTCAGGCACTATTTAGCTGAAATAAAATTAACAGTTATATTCTGCAGGAAAGCCAGAAATCACAGACATGCAAGCAATTTTTTCAGATCAATACCGAAACAGTTCACAGAATCACAGCAGAAATCAGTCAGCTGAAGACAACTATCGGCCAAAGAAATCTGACCTCCAAGTCTGGGATTACATCATCCTTGAGATGCACTTCTAACCGCATCAAATATTGCTCGCACACAAATTAAACACTCTCATTCTCAAAGTTGCCTTCTAAGGAAAGGGGTGAATGAATTAACAAGCAAACTCACTTCAAAGAGCCCTTTACAGAGAAGACATGTAAATATCAGTGCTTTGATCAACAGTGTCCATCAGCTGTCTTTCCCCCAACACAGTTCTACGATTTGTCATAAAAAATATACACAATCAATTATAGAATAGACATCTGCTCTAAATATTGACTATTGAGTTGAAATGCACCTGGCAAGCTTTTGAAATTTACAGTCCCTGAAGCATGCGCTATTACTTTAGGTTGAAACACAGTTTGCCTTTTACAACCACTTATACTGAAGAAGCTTCATGGGAATTAGTTCATCTTAATTTTTAAAACCCCAGATGCTATTGATATTGTTACTGAAGAGTTAAAACTTCCTGTCACAGGCTATTTCCCTCATATCTGAAGCCATTCCCTCATAATGTACAAAAAACAGGTTGTTGTATATAGACAGTCTATTCAAATTAGGGGGGAAAAGAAAACAAACAAACATGTTGGACTAGTAACTGGAAAAACTGTTCTTTTCTAGACTCTGCTAACCCACATGCTCTGTAGCTTTTTACCGCTCTGGGCCTGTTTCCAGCCACAAAGAAACATCTCTTGCCACACGGAGCCCAACCTTATTTAAGAATCCAAGCCAATTTGGAAACGCAATTAGTTTAATCCCATGCCACCATGCAATGTGGCATGCAACGAAGGGGACGCATGAAAGAACTACTGCCTCTGGTCAGGCCATGCTTCCACAGTCACTTCACCTAGAGAAGAGGGCCTGAGCTCTGCAGCAATACGAAGTACACGCTTACTGCTCAACAGAGGCTGGTGCACAGACCCTGGACCTGGACCTTATTCCACCAGGCACAGCATACAGCTGCAAGGAGGCACTAATTCAGATTCACTGCCAGCACTAATTCAGACACCATTAGCTCACAATTATGCCATATTCTCCTGCTCCACCTTCAGGACAAGGTCTCAAGCTGTCACTGAAGCAGATGGTACTTTCAGGGGAAGAGCAAAGCTGCTGCCTCATTGCTTAGGAAGTTCCCAAGAGAAATTTCTTCTTCAAGGAGGAGGAAGAAGGTTTCCCAGTGGAATCCCTCCTGCTGCAAAGCAGCCTATTAACAACCCGTCCAGCATGGATCTAGAGGGTATTGTATATTTACCCAGAGAGCCCGATTTGCTACTGTCTTGATCATTGTATAGTGATCTGCACCTGGATAAAATGAGCATAAAATGCTGTTATCTTCTAGCTGAGTAGCATTTTTACACTCACTTTACACAGCAGTAAATGATTACACACATTGCAAGGCGGTGAAACTCAGGTTTGATAGGCATTACTTTTTCCCTGTTCTTTGTCACTTCTCAGTGGAGCGTGAGTGTAAAAATACTGCCAACAGCCTCCAATAAGAATAATTTGGCTGCCATCTGAGAATTTCAAAGCATTTTACAAACAGTCAATCAATTCCCACCACACCCACAAGAAGCAAAAAACATATTATTATATTGGCAAGCAAACCAAGCCACAAATAGTTACCTGAGGTCAAGAAGTCAATTGAAAAAGCTCGCATGTCTCCCAGGAGACCTAATTCCCAGTCTCCTGCCCTAACCCTTAAACCACACCAACCCTTTGTAATAGCATTATCGGAAAAGGCCCTCATTTCATTTTCTATGTATTGCAATTCCTCTGTCTCTCCTTTTTCTTTTCCCCAGGCACTAGAAAAGACATTAATCCTCCTCTGATATGAACGTCTGTTTTTCTGACATACTGATGTTCATATAGATGTGGTTTTGCACCTCTTCTTCGCTTTTCCTCCCTGTGGGTAAAGCTGAAGGTATCTTTATGTTGAACTAAAGGGTAAACACAAAAGCAGAAAGAAATAAGAAAGATGAAAAAGAGCAAGATAAGAAATAGCAAGCACAATTCTCTGCAACAGATGACACTGCATTGTGACAAATCAAGCTTGTATATATTCTGTCATAAACTAACAAAAAGACAATACGACTTTCAAAGGTCATCCCTGTTTTCAAAACCTTGCATTAAAACAAGATGTTGCCTCTAATTGCTTTTTTTTTTTTTTGAATCCCACAACTACCTACTTCTTCTGTTTTTCAAATGCTTACATGAATCAAGCACTTATGAAAGAGGGCTGCCAGTCAAGGAATTCTTAAGACATCTAAATTCCATACAAAATACAAATACCAATAGGGATAGCAGCAGTACTTGTTTCATGAGATGATGCCATTTATCTAATACCGGGAACCAATCAGACTAAGCTTTCCTCAAAGAAACCAGCTGAAATCCCCAATTCTTTTCATAGAAAATGTTGGTCAAGCTCAGCTTTCAGGCAAGCTTATATTCAGTTGCACATGAATTAAGAACTTGCAGATGCATAATTACCCCTCCAGGAAGTGTCTTCCAAACAGGTACTTCTTTTTAAATCACATTAATTATTAGGGCCAAGGGTAGCACTAGCAAGTCGTACTGCAGGTTATATCATGTCATGGTAACAGTAACCCTCTCTAACAACATTGCATACATGCTTACAAGTCATTTTAAAAAGTGTTATTCTGATGTTGTAGCAGTAAATTCCAACTAAAACAGATTTAAATATTTTCTTTATATCCCACAGGAACTCATCTTAGAGCTCCCCTCTCCTAAACACATTACCAAAAAAACATTCTTCTTTCCTCATTGCTCTTTGTTGCAGTAAACTAACACTTGTTTATCTGAATTCATACATGTGCATAACAAAGCTCTGTGATTATCTATGTCCTTTAAGTCCTCTTTTCTCTGCCTCTCCCACCAACCAGMCAGCATCAGGAAATTTGCAGCATAACAACTATGGCACTTAGCATCAACAGCATGTTGCTATGATCCAACTATTTTCTTCAGATACAGTGAACATTTACAAGTCAACACTTTTCAAGACAGAAAGCTGAACTGGATCTCAACATAGCATAAAAACCTACGGCATTATGATGCATGTGTAATCATCCATACAGGGACTTAAACTAAAAGTGGTCTTACTATGCAAACAGTAGTTTCTGATAAGCAAATAAATACAAACAAAGCAAAACACTGAACTCAAGAATAATATCAACTGCTTCTAACAGTCAAGAAATCATTTCTTATAATTATTAAAAAAAAAGCAAAAGCCTGTTTTAAACATGATTGTCATATACATAACTAATGCGATCAAGGACATGACATGAATGCATTTAAAAGCCAAATGTCTACACCTGTGGGTTTTGTTGTTGTTGTTGTTTTTAATGGAGGCCTTTTATATGCTGTCATTCTAATTAACCAGTCTATCTTGCAGCTAAGCCAGCACCACTGGCATAGCTACGTACTTGCACTAGTGTTATAAAGAAGTCTATTTAATTGCATAAAGTAGTTTACAAAAGCAGAGTAACCTAATGCACACATGCATAAAGTTTAAGCAAAGGGTAGACACAAAGGACAGACACAAAGGATGGAAGCTGCAGTTTCTGAAGAATTATTAACCCCCACCTACTCCCCCCCACCTAAAATAAAGCAGAACAGAAGAAAAATGAACACAGTTTTGAGAACTGTCACATTTTCAGGAGCCAGTACGGCAGAAGAAACTCTGTGTCCCCTTTTGTTTCAGAGTTCTTGCAGCAGCTATACTGAATCTGCATTACAACACTTTGCCTCTGGGCAGCAGCAATACCATAGTATACTACATTAACTATAAATGTTTAATCACTGCCTATGATCTCAGCACAGTCCACCAGTTTCATTTTGTGAGCCTGGGCCAAACTGTGCAGAAATATCCTAAATCAAGGTTTAACAGCATCAGTTAGAAATTACTCTGGCTGTGAATCCTCTTATCTCCTCTTATTCATACTACCCAGCTCTGAAGGCAGAGTGCTTTTCTAGCACAACTGTTAAACCTAAAGATGCACCCCACAATGCAGAGCACATAGACAAGCAAATTAACTCCTAGTCACATTAATGTTATCTAGACCTCAGTGATATCCACACTCCTACTAGCTACAAAGCCAGCTGTCTGTTCTCTGTGAAGCTAAAAAGTCATAGTAGGACCCAGAAAAAGTGAGAAAATGAGATTGATCAAGTTCATTTCAGTAATGCTGTTTTGCATAAAATGAGGCTTTTTGGTAAGTAACTAGAAAAGAGATTTTGTTCTTCCCTGGAAGTAAAAGAAATCAGGAAACAAATAAGGCAAGGATATAATAGGAAAGTCCATAATACAATGTATTAAACTGAATTTTCAGGCCCTCTGGGCATAAATAGTCTAAAGATGTAACAAACTGACATTCAACATCCTGTAGGCTAATTATGAGCAACTGGACTAGTAAACCTGAATGAACTATTCACCTTCCTCATTGACAGAAATGCACTGGCATAACCTGGCTTTAATAATTGACCAATATCTCCAGCATTGTGGTTTAATGAGTTCTGATTTGATATTAGTAACAGCTTGCCCCATATTAGTGCACTGGTGATGGCCTCCTACAGTTTCCCTTTGAAAGAAAACTAAATTAGGATCGTGAAACAACAGATTTCGTAAACTCTAGTAAATAATCTAAAAGAGAGGCACTTATCTATAATAAGCATATAGGACATTAACACAAGCTAATTTTGTGGCTCAAAAGTTTAATCAAGTCTGTGCCTATGAAATGTATGTCCATAAATCAACACATATCTGTATTCTAGAGAGTTAACTGGATGTTTAAATGGTTATATTTGCATGCAAATATCTTCTGTTTACAAAACTATATAGTCCTGCCATTACCTAAATAGAAGGTAATGATATTTTCTTAGTGCTCCAATGCATTCTTCTGCTATGCACACATGCATTTTGTGATTTTCTTTTAGTTGTTATTTTAAGTTTTAACTGAGTTTGGAGGAGATACCAGTGAACAACTATCGCCCAGTATTTGGAAGAGTTACTGCATCATAAACCCCACTGCCTTGACCAAGTTTAAAATGTACCTTTCATAAATCTCTATCTAAATAAAGGACCAACGTTATTTCCCCAACAAGTACCACAGACAGTCATGCTCAACCACTCTGAGACAGGAAATTGGTCTTTTTTTGAAGAACTTTTTGTGATACTTAGGATATATATWTTTTTTCCACTCTAGCAAAATGGAGTTCCTGGAGATTTTCTTGGTAGGGGGGCACCAGGATCCTTTTTCTAAACCAGAGTGAGCCACCAAGGTATTCTATAAGCAGAATTGCTAGCTTTAAATAAAGATCTTTCCTGTACTCTGCAGGCTGTGTATTGGTTTGCTCCAATCATTTTTATCTGACATTCTATAAAACAGTTTTGAGATTTGTACATTCCCTTTGCCTATTGCTTTAATAATGTGTGTTTTCCCTTCAAAATTACACAAAACTGTTTAGACTTTCTAACTTCTCTTTCATTTTCAAAGGGGAAAAAAAAAAAATCTT
This sequence comes from Apteryx rowi, assembly GCF_003343035.1. Taxonomy (NCBI): domain Eukaryota; kingdom Metazoa; phylum Chordata; class Aves; order Apterygiformes; family Apterygidae; genus Apteryx; species Apteryx rowi. The sequence goes on along the minus strand of NW_020450666.1, from coordinate 753,443 downwards.
TGGGAAGCCAGTAGGAAAGCTTGATGCTGTCTGTCAGCTTTCAAACATTATCTGTCCTGCATTACAGGACAGGCATTTAACTTACTTTTGCTCTCTGCTCACCATAACAAGGCAAAAAGATAGGAGCCTAGAACACAGTCACAAAAAATACAGGATATATTTGGGAAGCCCGTTCTTCTTACCTGTTCCCTCCACTGAAAGCAAGGGGCAYGCCTGTTTTGATATTGTTGTCATGAAGTGATCATTAAATTACCACTCACAGCAGGGAGCAAGGATACTTTTGACTAAATCTGTTAGCCAGACTCCTGTGGCGACTCTTCTCTGGACTCCCCAGCAGGCGTCTCTTTGAAGTGCTTATAATAAATGGAATACMACTGGGAGAAATCAGAAAGGGCAATGTTGACAACTGTCATAGCAGGTTACAGCTTGAATGGCAATCGAGCAGAAGGTCTCTCCCTGTCTCTTTCATACCTCAGGTCTTCTTAGCATCATTTCTGGTAGGTATCTAACCTCCATTAGCAACAGTTTCTGGAAAATTGCATTTCTCCCCGAATTCTCTCTCTCAGCTGTAAATGTAATGCACTGTTCCAGGCCACCAGGTCTTTCAGATGAAATGGTTTTGCAACTGTAACAGTGTATCCAATATGATAGGCAAAGTGCCAAGACATAATTGGTGATACATAATAGAAATTACAAGCAGCGGAAATGGAGGATATATTTCAAGGAAAGACCCATTTTCATTCCAGAAGCATTTTTATGCCATTATATAAAGGGCAAAAAAAGTTAATGCTACTAAATATGATATAATTTCTGATCAACCATTTTTATCTGATGAATGCTATATGTTTATGCTGTACTGCAAATTGCCTCATCAATTATTTCATTTCATCAGCACTAGAAAATTTATATAACAACTTTAAAATACCTTCTAATAGCTGATAGTTTTACACACTATTTAATATACTGTTAAAGCACGCATGTTTTTGAAATAAAACTTGTTTATGTACCAAGATACACATGGATCCTACTTTAGTTGGTAATAAACACTCTAAGATCTCCTAAAGTCAGGAAGATTATATCTACTGTAAAGCTTGTTCTAAAACCTGAACTCATGATTATTCAGAATATTCTAATATCTAATAATGGTTTCAGCTCTTATTGATATGTTGCTTTGCAGTATCATTCTCTAAGATGGAGACTTTAAGCCCAAAGTTAAGATACCTAACAGAAGCTGTTTGAAGGCTACGCACAAGGATGTAGGAAAGTGAGGAAACAAAGGTAAAAAACAACAACAACAAAAACAACCCCTCCCCCAGACCCCCCCCCCCAAACCAGACTTCAAACACACAAGTATATAGTCTAGTAAAGTGAGTGGCTGAAGTCCTACGATTTTGAGATTTGACTGTTAAAAATTAAATAATGGGTTAAAAATAAAAAATGGGTTAAAAATCAGTCTAGAACACTCATGTTACAGCAGAAGTTGAGGCTACACGATCTAATAGATTTCTACAAATCCTCATTTCCATGATTCTACAAAAAAATGCCCATTGATTTAGTGGGAGTGAAAGCACCTGCAACTGAAGGATGCTAAAATGTAAGTGAGTACTCTGAGCAATAGCCACCTGTTGTGTTCTTGTTCTGAATGATAATTTGGTGTGCATGTGAGACAAGCCTGAAGCCTAATCAGGACTTCCTACAGTGAGGAGAAACAGGCAGCATGGTATGAGCCCCAAAGCAACACTTTCAAGTGCTGTATTTCAGAAACAAATCTAAGACTATACATGGTAGGAAGGCGAGAGAAAGAAGCATTAACTAACCCTCCAAAGAACAATTTTAAGTTTTCATTTTTCAAAATCTTTCTGAAATCCATCATTTAAATTGTGACTCAAAAACAAAAATTAAGTTGATTAGCAAAATAATAATAATAATAATTCAGGTAATAAAAGCAGAGGATTTCTAAACCGTGCAAGAGGTCATGCTAAACTTGAAGAGAAGTAGGCAGTTTCAATAGTTTCTGCGTAAGACTGAGAAACTCCTTGGGGACTCAAATTTTACTCAGTGTATGCAAACATGGAGAAGATGATTATCTTGGACACTGAGGAAACTATCTGAAAGATGATGTCACATATTCTTTGAGTCAATCCTCATAATACAGCATCTGGTTAATGCTACTTTCCTTAAAATTAAGTCATCAATATTTAATTGCAAATTCCAAGCTAACCTTACTTTTCCTATTTTGTTCCTGTCCATCATACCAGCACCATAGCTATTTTAGGATTGATCATGTGTGGAGATCACTGATACTGAAAAAATTGCATCACTGAAATATTTGACTAATTAATTGTCAAAAACAAATGTGAAGCATAGCTCAAAACAAAAAGTACAATTGTACAGTTATAAAGCAATATCACTTCTCTTCTTGGCTAGGGTCCAGTGAGTCTAACTTAATTATAGCTTCTAAGGGTGCACCAACACATCTCCTCCGCGCCTATTCTCTAGTTGTCCAGACTGTGGACAGGTCACTAACACACACATTTGGAGGGCCAGGACTTGGAGGCACATCACAAAATTTCCCATTTACAACATTTTGACACAATGTTACACCATCTCAAATGCTGCCAAAGATAAAAGACTCAGTAGTCAAACACCTAGAAGTTACTATAAYAGAACCTGAGAATCTGACTTTGGCAGTAAGTGATATTGGGCTGCTATGCAATCATCTTTCCCAAATCTGATTCAGCATAATTGCCTTCAGCTTCCCTTAAAGTAACAAAGACACATTATTCCTCCGCCTACACAACAGAAAGTTCCATAATCATAACTATGAAAAATGGTTGAGAAAAGTCCCAGACGATTTACCCCAGTGAGACACTAGTCAAGCTAGACACTGACCACAGATGCTGTCTCTATGTACGGTCATGCAAGGTTTTGCAAACAAAACATTGGCTACTTTGGTATTTGCTTTCTCAACTGCTGCTTAATTCCGTTATTCTGTTCCCTTATTTTGTATTGTAATGTATTGTAATGTCTCACTTTGTCTACTGCTCACTAGTAAACCTGCGAAATTCAAAATGTTTCCTCGAAGAAAATGAGAAAAAATACTAAGATATTCCTTCYACGTTGACCCACTGTAAGAAGTAAGATCATACTAAGACTTAGCTAATTCCAAAGCTTAAAGGACAGATGACTCTAGACTTTCAATTTTTTCTTCTTCCAAAGTGTGTGTGTGGGGATCTGAACAACTATTCAAATCCCATCTGATAAAATGTATATTTTCCAAATTTAAATTTTGGTCATTCTTGCCTTTACATTACAAATRTATAACACTGAAGTAGAACCTAGAAACAGCTACCAGCACAAACTTATCTGGAAGAAGAAATATAAATTATGACTTCTCCATAAAATAGGTATAAAGGAAATTAAAATCAGCTTAATAAATAGCAACAATACCTTAAAAAAAAAAAAGACTCATGATTATTTGTTTTCTTATATTGTAAGCCTTTTTCATTACAAAGGTATAAACACAATCATTTTAGTAACAGCTATAGTGGTTTAAGATGTCCATGTGCCACAGAAGTGCTAGCAGATGGGATTGTGTGAATACTGCTTAATCAATTAAAGTACAAAACCTTCCAAAAAACCCCTTCACTGGTAGTTTAAATTAAGCTGGCTGACTGTGTACTGAAGCACTAAGAAGCACTGAAACTCCTATAGGTAGGAGTAATTTTCAACTTGTGCATGGTAACAAAGGAAAAAAAAGAGAAAGAGCACGCAAGAGAGGGAGAACAAAAGAGGGAGAGCGCTTTCACTGCAGCAATGATTTGGAAGGCTGTAATATGAATGAAAATTCCAGTGGTTGCTCTAATGCAAACCAAGGATTGATTTTCTATAACAAACAGCAGAAATTATCAGTAGTTGGCATTTATGCAACTAAAACTCACCAAAAATGCAAAATGATAAATTTAGTTCTAGTTTTCAGACCTTGGTCTAGCTTTAAGGAATCTATATCCACATCAGCACACGCCAAAAAGTATTTCACTGTCTTTAACTCAGAAACTAAGATAATGAAGAGGTCTATCAAGGTAGACAAAGTTTGCAGTTGGATTTGTTCCCCACTTCCAATTAGCTTAAAGCTGTTTGCGTAATCTGGCATTACCAACAGTAGCTACTGGGGTTGCTTTGAATTTTGAATTAGTATGAAATTCATAGCTTGCAAACATTATCCTTTTATATATGATCTCTATCATTTTATGAGTAGTTAGCTTTTTAATAAAGATTTTACCTATTTTAAGTATTTATCTAGTTCTCTTGACATCAGCGTGGGTTACATAAGTGAGATAATGCTTATTTTTTAAGAATAATAATAATCATTAATAATTAATAATCATTATTGCAGATACTGCAGTAATACTGACCACTGAACATACTGAGCAAGTACTTATCATACGATGCTCATACGACATGAGGCTCAAACTCCAGTTCTGCATGCACCAAGATTTAGAAGTTGGAACATTTGCATATCCTGTTGCCAAACTGGCTGAACGATCTTAGCATGTTTAGCTCTGGCATTCTTTATTTGGCTCTCAGACTAATATCCAGAAATTAAATTATTTAAAAATCCAAATCTTGTTTTCAGAAACTCCCAATGTTTAAAGTCATTGAGAGTGCTTTTGTTCAAACACATCACATATTCAAAGGTAAAAGAAAAAATATTCCACAAACAATATGTTTACTTGGAGGCTATCTTGGAARGAGAGTTTTGTTTTTTGTTTTTTTGTACCTTGATAGGTAAAGAAAGTAAATGTTTATGGAAAAAACTAGGTATCCTGGTTCAAAACTGCAGCTTTGAAAACCTCCTCGCAGATGTTATCAAACCCTGAAAGTGTCCAATTTACATAGCTGAGGCAGAACTTTCATTTAGACATTTCTGGTCATCTCCAGATATTACCCAAGGACTTGATCATCTATGAGCTTACTTGCTAGGTTTTGGGACAACATACTAATACTTTGCTTTCCTCCTACTAAACTCACTGAATACTAATTTAAGTAACAATATGCACTGAGATTTAAATACACTTTATATGTATCAATTTTATATGTCTTGAGTCCTGTAAAGACAAACTTGAGATTTAAGGATAGTACTGCTGTTCAGTAGAAAGGTGCAACATCCTTGGTGATTGTGCTGTTAGATGAATATATTTTCTTCATCAAAATTTAACAGATTGAATCTCTCAGTGGATGACAGGGCACATGATTTTCATAGTAAAGAGAGCTATGCAAAAAGTTTAAGCTAGAATTTGAATGCAAGACATTAAAAATGTATATGTTGTTTTATATAATACAAGTAAGACACACATTAATCTTAGAGGCACTATTCTTCTACATGGAAAAAATAAACTGATCAATGAGATACAAATGGAAAAGAGTTCATGATTTTGTGATGAAAAAAAAAGAACATAAATCATAAAGTAGGATTTGTTCCCATTCTGATGCCAAGAATAAAGTTCTCTATTTAAAATGATGATAATAATAATAATAATGATTTTTACTTCTATTATACTTAAAAAGATTCTATTTCACCTTTCTGTTTCACTAGTACTAGGGACTAGTACTTATTTTTTATATTCTCATTTGATTAAATTAGAGGATTATCTGGAAAAAAACAGGTAAGATACAGCAACTAGTTCAATTTGTTCAACAAAAGAATTAAAAAAACCCCCTTTATTTTATAAATCTTAACAGTAAATATACAAGGAAGAGAAAAAAAGTAGGAATCATTTCTATTTTGTAGATGTGAAATTAATTACAGGGATAAGCAAGTTGTCAAAGGTTATTCAAAATCTTTGAAGGAGTCAGAGACCAAATGACAAATTTTAGCTCAGTGCTTCAACACCATATCCTTTCCATGGCATGCAACACAACATAGCATCTATTATACCATTAAAAATATACATACTTACAGCCTTCTTTATTTACACAACCTGTTCTGCAAGTAAATATCGGGAGAAAATAATCATTTTCTCTATAAATCATGAACATGTGATCTTCCATCTCTTCAGAAAACTGTATGTTATCATTGCAATTTTGACTGCAGAACCAGACATGGACATTCTTACAACTGAAGTACCATTCAAGAAATCCTACTTGCTCATTCAAAATATTGTATGTGAGCTCTTGTAGCTTGTGAGATGTGTCTTAGACAGACAGAGAGAATCCAGAGGATTAAAGGCAAGATTTATGTTGGTATCAGTGTTAGAGTAAGGAAGTATTATAGTGGGCAAAAGAACGCCTACCCATAAGACCTAAAAGAAGGTAAGGCCTTACACAAGTCACTCAGATACAGGGGATCTGGAAGCATATTTAACTCTGTACCACATCAGCAAGCTGCAGCTCTTTTACTGATCCCTTTTGTCACCCTTAGTTTTCCCTGACAGGCCTTTTGCTTTCAGCACTATTGTGCATTTGATCTCAATTTCATAGTGGATAACAAAAGATCATGCTAAAACAAGGAAACAAGGTCAGTGATGACTTATTTGAGCTTTTCAATGTGTATACATACTCTAAGCCCACAGACATTTAGCTCCAGGACTTGCTTCCAGACGGATCAAGGGCTAGAGTATCTATTGCACTCTGGGATCCCCATCAATTGGGATCAAATCCGTAGATCAAGAAAAAGAAATCTTGGCTGTTCAAATGCATCTTGGGGGAGTTTGCTGTTCCTGAGGGAACTCTGTCGAGCAGTCCATAGCAAGCAAAGCCTGATGAAGGATTATGGTTCAGCTACTGCTAAATTTTCTTTTCAAGTGAAAACATGATTAAAAAAAAAATCCAAACATGTACACTCCTCATCTAACTAAAACTGGACCTGCATTTAGTGTTCAGAAATAGTTTCACCACGCACTTTTGCAGTTTTTCTATGAGCACGATTACTTGTCATGTGATGACAGATGCTTGGTGGAATAACTCCCGGATAGATTTCATCTTTTGAATAGGGTTTCTGCACTCTTTTTCAGTTACAGGAATTCAGTGTATGACACAGGGCAAATGGCTAAGAAATTATAGTAATAAATAGTCGGCTTAAAAACAATAACTACTCCAAAACACGAAGAACAAGCTGTAGCCTTGAACTTAAAGCCTTCCATGTGGAGGCATGCTGCTTTATCAGTGAATCACCAGATTAGCTTCTCTTTTAATGAATTCACTTTTGAGACTCTCAGAATAAAGATACACATACTGAACACACTGTTCTTTCTTTATCAAGGAAGAAAAGGTCTTGCTTCAGCCTTAATTATATTTTCCTCAAACAGCAGGAAGACATAATTCAAACCAAATCAAACCCAGAATTTCTTTACCCAAAAGTCAAGAGTTTACAGGCCAAACATGTTAGTGTTGCCTGGTGATCTACTTGTAACTGCGACCATAAGCTGCCTTCACAGAAACTTATTTAAAAAACAAAACAAGCAAACAACAACAACAAAAAAAMCCCACTGAACAAGTATATGTGAAGAACACTAAACTAAATTTAAAAAAAATTGCCAGGAAGAAACCTATTTGTCTATCCACTTTAGGCTTTTTTAAAACAAACTTGCTTCTGTTTTGAAGAGGAAAGGCTCTAATAAATCCATGCAGTGCATTCATTGCAACAGCAGTTCAGGTAGTTAGAAATGAGTAGAAAGAGATTTCTCTTCCTGAGATGGATCCAACAGGAGACAGCTTTACCTTTTAAGAATGGGTACAGCTGAGGGAGAATGAAGCTGAAGGGGTAAGAAAAAATAAATAAATAAATAAACAGAAAAGCTGCACAGCTTTCCACATTTTGAGGTGAAAATCCCTAGGAGACTTTCCCACTGTGGCATAAACTATACCACAGTTGCTCTGTCTCACATTTTTACTTAATAATGTATCCGTTACATCAGTCTATTATGGACTACCCCATCTACCAGATGCTGAGTAAGTACTTGAGCAAGCAGCTCACATTGTGCTGCCACTGGCTGCATCGCCGGCAAAAGCAAAGCAAGCTCACTTTAAGCTAATTGGAGATGTCTACTTTGGCTGCGATATCACCAAGGGAATAAGTGAAACACCACAGGAACAGTTGCTAGGCAAGCACTAAGTGGACAGAAGTATCTGGTATTTGACCTGGTTAGCAGAGAAAGGGAGTGAATCATACCTCAGCTCTGAAGAGGACGGAGGGACAGTCACAGCAGCAGAAGCTCCCAATACCTAACACTGAAACCCGATTTCCCTGATAACCTCCGAAAGCCACAGATTTTGTGGTCAACATATTCCACCACTACCTCTGTGGAAGTTGCTCACAAAAGAAGAAAGTACACTATAAAGCCCACACTAAATTTGCCTGAGTATTTTTGAAACATTCTTTGCCTCCTCCCACTCTCACCTGCTCCCATGAACATAAGCAGAAGGAACAGGAGGGGAGCAGGACCATGACCCTTTCACCAAAAGGGTAAATGTTTGAGTTAAGTAGCATGAGCTTACCTGACCATGAGTAGATGCTTTTATCAGTCCATACATGACTAAACAGCTACATGATGAGATGACTTTTCTCAGATTATTTGAAGGAACATGTGCTTTAAAGACCTTGCCAGCCTCTCTAGCACTGTAAAGATGGATGAAGTTTCATTGAAGCCAATGAACATCCCACTTACACTAGCAGAAACTTTGGTTTCTACCACCTTCCTGGAACATTTTCATCTTATGATGCCAAAGTATAGAGAACCCAGTCCCACCACTGACTCAGCCAGGGATGAGAGACAGTGTCAGTACACATCCTGTAACAGATGGCTTCTGACTGGTTTAAAAAAATAAGTAAGTAGGTGCCTCCTTAGCTGTTTATCTTCTTTTCACTCTCAGGCCTCAGAGATGTAAAAGCAGCAAAAGAAAGTGGCAAGATGTCATCACTGTTTTAATACCAAGCAGAGGGAAAGCAGAAAACACACCTTTTTGGTATACTCATCAATTTGAATGAAAGGCTGCACATTATTCATGAGACGTGTGAGAAACAATCCATTGTACAGAACAACGATAGTCAATCCTAGATATAAATTCTCTGCTGGTCGATAACCACTATACCAATTCCCTTAGCCATGAAAATGACCTGACAGAGCCATAAATTCACACATTGTCCATTTTTCATAGATGAGCTCCCCCACAGACAGTCTGCAGTGCACCAGCCATGACATCGGTGTAAACATTTACCTATTTATTCTTTTGTGCTGACTGCTTTTCAGCTTCCTGACAACGGACAAGCAAGTAACAATGGTGATACAACTTGGGCCATCCCAAGTGCAGACTGAACACAGGTTTCAGAGATGACACGCTGTACTACCGCTTTCTATCCCTGAAGTATACTGGAACTTACTAAATATGGATTCTCTTTTAAGACAGAAAACTTCCATAAATCCGTAGTGTATCAGTTTATGCACGCATGAGACAATGTCTCTATCTACTAGTTTCTCTCAGCAAACCAAACGGAAAACTCAGTCTAAACTTACTGAAAATCTTAATAATGCCTGGCATTGACCCAAAGTCTTTCCAAAGAACCTGACTGATGATTAGTGCATCTTCAAAGATTTGCCTCTTTTGGGGCCAGTGTTCTAATGGGTTTTAGTGCTGGCAAATTGGTGCTAAGATTTGTTCTGTGCATTAACGTGTGCAGAGTGTTAAGGTACTTATTTGTAATGATACTGTTCCTGTAGGAAAGCCTGCCTTGATTGCTAATGATACTTGAGGCTCTTAATCTTAAAAAGGAGGGGGAGAGAAGCTGCAGGGTGTGGCATAGCCTGCTACACAGCTTGTCATTTACTGAAAATAAAAACCTCACTTAATTCCATCGATAGCACTCAGAATACTATAATAGGCATTTAATTTTCTAAACAAAACATGTTTTAAGAAGCTGGAGGGATCCAAAATTATGCTATTTTAATTGTTTATTTTTGTTTCCTTTTTTAAGCTAGGACCTATTCAAAAGTGAGATCTTCAAAAACAATAATTAGAAGAGACTTACTCTTCACTTCCATTCTTCTCATGTCAAATCTTTTTTTTTTTTTYCTCCCCACCCTTTTGCTGCTGGTCTAAAGAAAAAAAAAAGTAACACAGCTACCCTATTTCTCTTCTAGACTAAACCTTAGACTGCTGTATAATCAGTAGCATTACTGCACTGCTGCCTAATAGTATATACTGTTGATACATTAATTGATTTATTGACTACTTTAAAGTTTTACAACCTCTCATTCAGCCCAACATGCCCTTGTTGCAAACTTGCCTAAAGAATTACAAGGCTCAGTAATCTACAGTAAATTCATTAATACTATTATAGATATATGCAATAAAAAAGAAAAAAAGAAAAAAGAACACAACCATTACATTCACACAAGTAGTCCTATTGACCTCAGTAAGACTGATTTTAGAGGGCAAAAATCTACCAGGATGATCAGGATTTCAAAAACAAAAAATAAAATCCATATATGCACAATGCGTGCTCTCCCTTTCTCTGAGCATCACAAACTATGATTGTAAGTAAACTGGGAGAACAAGGCATGCAACCATTATTTGTATGCGATTACGGTAAAAAATGTTATGAAATCAAGAAAAAAAAAACTCTGAAAACTAGGCTGACTGGTAAAGTAACACAAGTGTTCTGAACCTTTTAAAAATGTCATTCTAATATTTCTAAAAAAAAAAACAAAMCAAAACAAAACATAAATTGCAGGAAAATAATGTTTTGTCTTACTCTTCCAATTTGGAATTCAAATATAGGTCAATTTGAAAAAAAATCTCCATATAACAGAGATTTCAAGTTTGTCACAGTTCTACCACAGAATTGAGGCTGAAGAGAGATTGCAAAAAGGTTCTAGATCTCTTGCAAGTATCAAGTAATTTCACATACACAGACCATAAAAGACATATGCAATTGCATATATGGCTATTCCATTGGAAGCACTATTTTTACTTTCTACAGACAAAATGGCAGTTAACAAGTATGAAGTATTAAGTTACATGAGAAATAATTTGAAGTTTGTAAATAGACATATTTATATACATACACACTCATATATAAAAGAGAGTATTGTTGACTAAACAAAAACACAAAGTAGTAGAAAAGCCTTTAAGCACAATTAGGGAATGTGAACTCAGCTGATGTTGCTAAAGATAGAGAGAGGAGGATTCAGTACTGAAATAAGACATTGAAAGGAGGTCAAGCAACTTAGTGAATCATCTGCTGAACTCATATCAAACTCATTCCTAATCATACTGAATGAAAATTGTTGTTAGTAGATGGCTAGAAAAGGCTTTAAGCCACAAACCTATTGTGGACTTAATACACTGTGCACAAAAACTGGACAACAGTATGTATTTATCATCCCTTATCCAACTCCCCAAATTGTCTAGCTGCAAATTGTATAAAATCATCCCACATTTTCACTGCCATTAATTGCCAGTCTATATCTAAATGGAAATATAATTAAATTTGTAATCAAATATAATAACAATAAAGCAGCCTTAATGCAGTGCTTTAGAAATCATATAAATAATGAATATAAATAGCCCTGCTCCTCCAGATACTTTTCAAACAGTAACCTGCCATTATGAACTTACTGCATGAACTTACTGCAGTGCACGGGCAGGTAGAAAGAATTTGGTATCTTCTGTTCTGTTTTGGCCTTAAGAAGGTCAGTTCCAGGGAGAGAAGAACCTTGAGATAATTTGCCTAAATCCAGCATTTATGGAAAGAGAGAAAGACAGATATCCATATACATGTTGACTCTACAGCCCTATTCTTAGAATATTCATCTTTTCCATATACTGTATTCAGGTTTCTTCAGAAGCCCTCTTGGACCCAGTAACACACCTATAGTTGTCACTACCCTAGGTATTACTTACTGAGTAGCTATACATTCACTGCTCACAAACTGCAGTACATATGCTATTAACAGTATATAAGTTACCTCAAAACAGTTACACGAATGCTACCAAAAGAGCTGAACGTCTCATGCTAAAAATCACTTCCTAGTTATCATGTTTTTGGTTGTCAGACGTGGCTTSTTGCCCCCTATTTTCTCCTGCACTGTACATAGCACCAAGTTGCCTAACACAGGACTTGTATTTTTAAGGATAAATGCCTAGATAATACCTTTAAACCACCCCACCCCACCAGCCCAAAGTGTCAAGTGCAATTCCATTTACGAAAGAAAAATCCTTTTGGCAGTCAGTTTCCTAGGGTAAACATGCAATACCCCAAAACATAGGGACTTGCAGTAAATCTGGTCCGTTCTCCCCCTGTGTCTGTTAAGGCCTTTGGAATACATCTAATGATAAGGAAGGAAGGACTCACCAGATGTGGGGGCTGGCATCTTGCTAACTATCAGAGTTGGCTAACCATATTGCTAGTAATCAGGAAAAAAGTTACTCAGGCTTCACCACTTGGGATTTTATGTACCTGTTTGCATGGCATCTCCCTCAAGTTAATTTCTTTTTTCTGACTATGACTGGACTTCAGTCAGTCAAAGCTTGAGGTAGACCTGCCTCTTCCTTTCCCATCAAGTGAGCTCTTCAAGTAACATCAGACTTTTTTTTTTTTTTTACTCTAGACTGAGCTGTATTAGAAAATGTTAGAAGAACAAATATGTTAAAATGAAAGAAAACCTCAGAATGTAACAGACAGAAACCAAAAAAAGACTATACACAAACATCTCTCCAGTCTACCATGTCCTTTCCTCATGCTCTTCTGTCAGCTCAGCTATCTTTCAATAGTTTGTCATATTGCAAAAAACTCCATAGAATTGACTTCTCCTTAGGGAAGAAAACAAAACAAAACAAAACAAACAAACCCCCCCCCTCAAACTAACCTTTCCCTCCATCCGTTTTACAGTTTGGCTGCACCTCTGTTCACTGCTTGGCAGCCTCCAGTTCTCTGCTGTGTTGCAAGTCCATCCTTTGCTTTCCCTTCTCTTACACCTCTCTCCTAAGTATGCCAAGCTGCTCCCAGGAAAGGGAGAAGCATTTTCTTTGCCACCCGAGCCAAAGTGGCCAGGCTAACACAACACAGCAGTCTTTTACTCAGATGCCTAGTTGCTCTCTTTTTAAAGGATTATTGTGAATTACAACAAATAAATAAAATAGAGATATTCCACCATAAGGATCTTTTCCCTGAAACTGAGTCAGTCTAAGGCCTCTTCCAGGTTTTCGTTTCTCTTGGTGATGCTTTTTACATCACTATTTCCTGCTTCATACAAATTGCTCTGAATTCTTTCTAGAAATGGCAGTAAATTCACYAGTAGACAATTCTATTAAGTTGTGGAGTCAATGGTGAGTTTCTTCCTTTTTCTTTCTTAACCTAAATTAATTCTACAGAGGTTCTGACTTGTTAGACTGTTTTTCTCAGATGTCCTTAAGCACATTTGCAGCACCAGTTTCATACTGGCTAATTAAATCATTTTTAATCAAGAAAATCAGAAACCATTTGGATCAAGTGACTAAGACTTTCCATACATATGTGGATTGTGCTATGCCCCCCCCAAAAAAAAGTTGGTACCTACAGTATCAAAGACCCTCTACCATACAGAAAGTACAACTGACCAATTTCAACTGTTGTCTTGCACTGGATAGACCCTTACACAGACAGAATCTCCCTGCTTGGTACTAACCAGGGGATTTGAAGACAGCTTGTATATCACCCTGCAGATCAGGATAGCCTCACACCAGCACAGCTTACTATGAAAAAGAAGTTTCAGCCTATAATAACGAGTATATCTAATATAACTATGTAATAGTCGAGTTTACCAATTAAATCTCACTTTCCTTAGTGTAGTTAATTTGAATCAATTCACCAATTTAATTGCATGCTATAAATCTACCTCTGCATAGTGCTCTTCATTTGGCAATATCCTGAAGTAACCACTGGATATTGCTTTGGGTTTTTTTTTTTGTTGGTGCTGTTTTTAACATAAACCATTTTCCATTAGTTAAATACTATCACTGGTGAATAGATTTCAAATATAAGATTTCATTGTCCAAAGTGTATTTTCATAAGCGTGAGCTCCAAGAAACTGTATGTAATTCATTCTCCAAGAAGGAAGTAGTGAGGTATTAAGATAATTTAACCAGTTTACCACAGGGAAACTATCTTTAATATTATTTAGTACACTTCAGCTCTGAACTTTAAACCTCTGAAAACTATTTCTCTCCAGGAGAGCCAATGTTTTCCTACAAGGAATAAACTTAGTTTTCCAGCAGAACACCTCACAGAAATCTTGATTTTTTTTTTTAAACAGTTTAATAAATAAAGCAACTCTCACTCACAATATGCTGTATTTGATCAGGAAAATAAGAACACAGGGTTTTTGGAAGACAACAAGCTTAATATCTTTTATTAGTCTCTCATAACAGTCAATTTCTGTATACATTGTCTTGCAAAGATTTGATGGTACCTTAACCGAATTTGATAAACATCAGAAAAAGAGACCCCAGAGGCTCTGAAAGCTAGCCAGAAAAAATAAAAGAAAACAACAACAACACAAAAAAACTCATAAAACATTTCTCAGCAAAATGTTCATTCTTCTCTGGAGGTAGGGAAACTTTGATAAATTCAAATAAAATAGATCAAGCTTAGGAAATGAATACTGAATGTTTATCCATGCTAACTTCTCTATCAATTATCAGGAACTGCATTCTGGAAGATTAAATAAAAAGCCCTCCTTTTTTTCTCTCTCTCAGATCTCAAACACAGGCATACACAAACAAGACCTAGTCACATATGTACTCCTCCAGTAACCATAAGCAACTAAAAATCTCTAGGTAAAAATAAAAGCACACACGATTTAAAATGTTTTCAGGGTTGAAGTTACACTTCAGTGCTAATGCAAACATTTTCAGAGATTATTCAGAATTTCTGTTTAAAAAGATGATGTTCACCTACAGTGTAATCCTATTCTGTAAATGACATTCATAAACAGCATAGAACACTTTGCATTTTCAGTATGCCATAGGATTCACTATAAAATTTTCTCAATTTACAAGTCAATAGACAGTCTTTCTATCCAACCAGTACTTGCAGACTCAGCATGCTACTTGTAAGCCAAGCTGTTGTCCTTCTGGCTTTCTATATTGCTGCCAGCATTAAAGATTCAGCAGGCAAAATGCTACTCCTAGTAGACACAGGGCCGTGGACTGGGGTGCTGTGGACATTCACAGGTTAGCAGATACTTCAGCTAGTACGTTCACACAGTATAATACAGCATCAAGTGAATGCTACCAGTTCTAGCTGTAGAGGTAGCATGCACAGGTTCCCTGGCCTTTACAAAAACAGGTCTTGAAAATAAAACATCGTTAGCCACTTCCTGAAAGATGAATGAGCTGGAAGACCATCCGCTTTTCCATAATTCCCCTGCTTGTATAAGGTTAGCACTAGCATTAAGGAAAAAAAATACTAATAAATTAATTATTTTAATAATAATAATTTATTTTTTTTCTTCATGATCATGAAAGAAACCAGAGGGCAGCATATGATAAAAGTTCCACTCAGTCTGTTTTCAGGATAAAGCTGTGCTTAAAATATCATTCTTCCTCGACTAACTACTTCCTTTCTAAGAAAAAAAAAATGAATGGAATGATGTGATTGCCTGCAACAGTAAGGAATTGAACRCAGCAACTCCAGAAGGTCTTCTCCAGCCTTAAGTTCCCACATACTGTAGATATGTATGTCATCGTTTCTCTATATTCTGTTTTAAACTTGCCCCACAAACCAACTGTCATCCCTGATTCCTGTAGCTCTGTCACCAGGAGAAAACACCAACATTATTGCTACTGGATCAGTTTTGTAGGTGTTGTAAATCAGCACAGCTTCAGTAACTTCAGCTAAGCAATGATGATTTACAATGCTCTGAATATCCGGCCCCTCTGTCCTTATTATTTGATTAATCTGCATATTCCTGTAATCTATACCTGTCTTTTTTCTAAATTGCTCTTACTTCAACCCACCTGTTATAAGTCTGATGTGGATTTATGCAGAGTTCATACCATACTTTCTAACTCATTTTTGAAGCAGCATTGCCCTGAATCTGTCCACGGTSCATAAATGATCTATAGAGCTGAGTGAATCAAGCCTGAGCTGGTAGCTATCAGCAGGTATGAATTCAATTTTGCAAGACCAATCCATTAGTAGTTAAACACTATTAATAGAGTGGAGAGGGAGAAGCACATTTTTTCCATCTCAGGAGATATGAAGCTGGCCACTTCTGGTAGGAAGGTATTTCATCAGGTCTGTTAGAGCCAGAAGACCCTGGTCAATACCTTCTTATCATAATGAGCAGCTCATTCCCAAGAAGAGAGAAAGTTGATGTCAGGAAAAATGTTTTACTGTATTCCTTCAAGATATCATTGAAACTAAGAGCTCAGCAGGATTCAGGAAAGGAGTAGACATTTATATGGATAACAAGACCATCAACTGATACACTGGACAGCATACATCCTTTTTTGTAAGAAAATAAGCCCTCATGTTTCAGCACATACACCAGCTACTAGAACTGAAGTGCTGGATAGACACAGGCTCGATGAAAAGTTGGTCACTCTCTGTACTTCTCTCAGTTTCCTTCTGACACTGTCTAA
>NW_020450666.1:542443-736752 GCF_003343035.1 Apteryx rowi | reverse complement strand
AAGTAACCCAAAAGAAATCAATGAAAGAAAACTCAACTTCTGTATTTTATTGCAAATTTATTTTCGAAAAATAAACTGTGCTGATCCCAAGTTTAAAGTGAGGCACTAATAACACATTAAATTGATCATATGGGTATTTAAACATATCCAGAGTACTCTGAAAGCCTTTGAGTAGCACTAATATGAAAGAAACAATTTAGATGGTGTTAGAAGAAGCATTTCTTCTGCCTAAAACTTGATATATTTCCTAAATGGAAATGTCCTCAGAGCATTCTCAGCAGAAATATGCAATGGTTACCTTTAACAAGTCAGCATTTTTCAAATGTTACAATGCTGTAGATCTGAGATGGTATTTTTCATATACTTAAAATAGAATGAACCGAGACCTTACATACTGTGTTTTATTAATGAGCAAAGGCTTTTAAACAGTGGGTGTTGTATCATGTCCAAACATAGGAGACATTTAAGGAGGGACATAAGATTCCATATCCTAAATGAATCAATATTAACATAGAACTGGAGAAGATTAAGATTACAACAGTCTGAGAGCACTATGGGATAGGCTAAAGAACAACTTTCATTCAGTAGCAGCAAAGGTTTCCAGCACCGGACTTTTATCTAAGTGTTCAGCAGAATGAAAGAAATGGGATTTGTTGCTTGCAGATTCATTGAAATAACTACCTCCAAGAGAAGGAGAATTAAATGTAATAATGCTGTAATTGAGCTCCTATTAATTGTACATATGAGTTACATACCTTTTGGACTGTGAATCAATTGGGCATATAATTTAAATAAAACTCACACCTTGCAGATTTGTTAAGAGTTTTTTCATTATAATTCCAACAAGTAGGGAAATACAACTTCTTAGTCATCTCCTCTTCCAAATTTATTCTGGACTACAAAAGGATTGATTACTCTTCAAGTAAAATTCTGTTCAATAATAAGGAATTCCTATAAATGCCTACCTTATTTTTGTAGGATCAGGAGAAGTTTTAAATTGCCAGTAGTTCATGCAAACATTAGCACATATAATTTTGTATCACTGCAGTGTTACTGCTAACCTCATAAATTGAAGTCAGGAAAAAAACAAAACAAAACAACTAAACATATTAGAATGCTCTCCAATATGCCTATATGAAGCTGTGACTTTTAATATTTTTTTCTACACTTTCTGGCAGAGAGAACAGTTGCTATATATTCAGATTCTCCCCTAAACATTTCCAAACTGATAGGTTTGCTGTTGCAGTTCTTTCTATACACTAATTGTACATCAAGGAGAAATCTTGCTATCATTTCTATTCCAAATGCTTATCTTCAGTCAAAAAGCCACCCACCAGCACTCCTTCCACCCTTGAGAAAATAGCACTTCTTAAAGATTTAGTGACTGTTCTGTATACACACACATGCACTGAATTTGAATCATCCACTGTGTTTCAGGAATAACTTCACTGAAATTGCATGGGTCTTCATAGCATAAATATTAAGTGGATTTCAGTAACAGCAATATCAAGACTAAACAAGGCTGCACAAGGCAAATAAAGGGGTAAGCCACTGAGAACTTCAACCTAGTACTCTTGTGCTGTAATCCCTCTTCCTGCCCCCTTTCTTCTATCATCTTATCTCAAAATCTTAACTACCTTGTCTGTTGCACCTGCACTCTTACAAAAGTATTGCTAATTAATTCTCTTCTAACTACAATTATCCCATTTTCCTACTATATTTCCTACCTCCTGAACCCTAGGCTCCTTACCTGAAGTCCCTGCATACTCCAGTAGTAAACTATGACTGCTCATCACCTGCTGTGAATCACAAAGTCACTGTACAAACTGATTAGTGACTGATAGTTACTGCTTTCTGCAGCTCTTGCCCCAGGACAAGTCTTCACAGAACATACCCCAGTAATTAGCTGCTATGCAGCTGAGTGCAATTTGCACTCACTGGTTGGTGATGATTGCTTCTCAGAGGTGACTGTTCACCACTGGGAGAAGAAAGTCACTGCCAGCCACTGAGTGGTAATTGCAATGTGCAGAAGTGGATCAGCAGTGATCACTTACCATGGGACAAGCAGTCACTGTGGGTCCAAATTTGAAAAAGGCAATAACTGCAATTACTGCCCCAGAGCATTCAGCACTGATGAACTGCAGAATGGCAAATACAGTTGGCAGCACCTGATCAGCTTGCAGTAGTGAAAGACCGACTTTTGTCAGGATAAGCGTCACCACTGGTATTAATCTGCTACTACCAAAACTAGAAACAGGATAGTGCCAGTTACTGATAGTACCTGTTCTAAATACATGGAGTCCCCATCAATCAGAGTACATCTTTCACTGATTTTTAGCAGCGAGGAAGAGGTTTACCAGCAGTAACTATCACTAGCAGCCAGGACTTTTGTATCTGTTGCTGGCTTTAGAAACGTGGCCTACTAAGGTCCTCCAAAATTCCAAGCAGTTACTACCACTACTGTGCCCTTCATCTCTTTTTTSGTATTATGATGCCCCCATCCCTGAGTTTTTCCCCTTACATTTTGCTACAATAACCTCCCACACTACTTCTACTCAGTATCGTAATATAATATTCCACCTGAATATCTTTCTATCTGCAATATCCCCAATAGCTATCTTTCCCAAGCCCTCAAACTCTTTTCTCCACCTACACGKGGGTACCCAGGCTATGATCTCCATAAGAGTTATTCGGCAGATAAATAGGGCAGCAGCTCCAGCTAACTGCTGCCCAGGCAATGATTACTTGCTACCTCATTGGTTTTTCTTTACCTGGAAGCTTGGGAGATGGTAGCTTTGGTTTACAGCAGGAATGAGGAAGGCTAAAGAAGTGGCTTGATGTGTCATGTACAGGTTGCCAGAGGCTGATTTAGATATGTAATATTCCTTAAGGATGATTTCTTTAGAATTCAGATAATAATAGATGTTTTCCTCCCCCTCCCCTGCTTTTCAGGGTATATTACAGAGCTTTGCCAAGGTACTGTTTCAGCAGACTTGCTTAAATAAATAAATAAATAAATAATTTAAGTTTAAAAAGTTCTGGAAAATGAGTGCCCCAATTTCTTGCAGCTAATATAATATGCTCTTATGCAGCATTTTGAATCCAAACATCCTACAGAGGTCATTAGCTTGCTTTCTATTTTATAGATGTAGAAAATAGATAAATAGTGAAGTGAAGGTATGCTCAGTAAGATAGCTGCAGAGCCAGGAATGAAGAAACAGTATTTTGAATCCCAGTTCAGTGCACTAAGTGTGCAGGAATAAAGAGCTGTGGAAATGCCTAGGAAACCACAATTAAATCACCTGTTTTGCCCCAGTTCAAGTGTTTATACAGAGAAGTTTGAAAAGAAGAGGAAAACCAGTCCCTGAATGAGATATAAACCAAATACATATACCAAATGTACCTTCCTTCTTTATTAACTTTCGTAATGAGGTTATCTCTGACTATCAGGAACTCTAATGAGACCGCAACCATCTATTTTAAATGCCAAGCAAACGCCTGTTAAGCAACAGAGTCCCTCTTCGTAGAGCTGATTCTCTAGAATCCTAATAGTAACTGACAAGACTTCCCCATCTGGGYGCCTTTTTTTTTTTTTAACTTTGCACTTTGAATATGTGACAAAGCTCTGTGCAAGGGATTGCCTTTACAAGCAGAGCTGTATGTTTCTTAAAACGGGTGAACAGCATTGTGATAACATATGTGGAAAGATCAAAATGCAATTTCTTTTTATTATTCCTATTATTGCATTCCCCTACACAACGGCAACCTCTTCAGAGACATCGTCTGCAACATAATATTGATTTAATGTGCTACTTGATATGCCTGCCACGTCCTCAGATTAAAGATTTAAATTAATATGACAAGTGAAATACTAAGAAATTCAACAAATTATCACATAGGCTTATCCACACAGGGTATATTTTATAGTAAAAAAAACAACCAACCAACCAACCAAAAACCCCACAACATCAGTCACAGCCTAGGCCTAGGCCAGATTTAATTTGCTTGATTGATCTTGAGATCTTTGAGCACAAATTCATTATTCTCTTATTAACTATTATCATCATTAGAATTTATAAGGAACCTATAAACCTATTAAACTGCTCTTAACTGTTGCAATCTATTTATTGAACACACCCGCAATGAAAAATTAATTATTAAACAACTACCACAGGAAAACATCAGTGGCCTTGTCACCTCAGAGCAAGATTGATAGCGTGTTACCTTCTAGAAAGAGGAGCCAGGCAACTCTCAGATTTAAACCTTGGAAGGGTAATGCTGAGTGTGTCACAGTATAAGTCACATTTTTAATTTAATGTTTTATTAAATGTTAGATAGAATAAATTTATCCAGGCCTCACAGACTCTGTCTTAATAAATGAATTGGCACTCTTTCAGATGTAAAAAATGGTCACAGCTTCTCAAGGGCATCAGAGACCCTGAAGAATAACACACCAGTAAATACAAAAAGTAAAGGCAGCACGGACAGTGATATATTCGCAAGCACTGCGGGTGAGCCAACGCTTTCAAAATGCTGAGGCTAACAAAACAAGGGCAGTGAACTCCCAAAATGGGAAAAGCACCTGCAGTAAGAAGCTCTGCTTGAGTGCTGTTGCATGAAAGTGTCCACTACTGAGAAAACTGGAAAGGGTGTGGGTTTATCACCCTGCTGCTACTATATTTCAGGATATGTTTGTACATTTAAAATTTCATGAGCACTATTAATAATTTATTTTTCTCCTGTCCGTTAATTTTCTAAGGCTAGACTTTGAAAACAAAAGACAGGCAGGGAGATGACTTCGCCCTCTGCAGTATCTACAGCACTTCTGTTTCCCTATAGAACTGCTGTCATTAGTAATATATAATTTGTCTGAGAGAAATGGTTACAAGTTCCTTAGTCAAAACCGATATGCCCCTGCCCTGGCACATTCCTCCAGAGACATTCTAAGATTTCCACAAGCAGTTCTATTTCAAAAACATTTGGCTTACATAAGGCATGGCTGCTCAACACTACCACTCACGCAGTGAAAGACTTTCACGGCAAAATCAAGCTGCTCTATATATTTTCACAAGACACTAAAATAAATGATTGCAAATGACACTGTTAAAACTGCCAGAAAAGTTCCTTCCCCCTGAGAAGTGAATAAACAAATATTTAGCACAATTTTTACCGGAACTCTAAAATGCCAGTGTTCAAGAACTAGCATTCTCACTTCACCACACACACAACTTGGCCAGCATGAGAACAACAGGTTCTCATAAGCAATGTGCAAAACCAGTGAGATATACACTAAAAAATTCTTCTCCTACACTTTGTACTTCTTGGCTTCATGCAGCCAGCATGCTCCTACTGAATGTACAGAGTGTTTAAACAAGAAGGTAAAAGGGAAGAGGAGGCTGAAATTTCCTTTGAACCTGGCATTTTTCCAGAAAGTCAGGAGGCAAATTCCCAGCATGCGAACAGCATAAAAGAAAGTGAATAACAAAACACAGCACACGATTGTGCTGAAGTTCTAAAATACATGATGTTCTTCATCTAACTACGTGACAATTGCAAGCCCACTCCTACAGGTGATGTGAGAGGAAATTAGAAGGACTTTCTTCATTAAAAAAATTAAATGTTACTTCACATAGACACAGGGTCGCATGAAAACGAAGTAGTGAGATGAACTTGCTACCAGTAAAAAAGACCAAAAAAAAAGCTGAGCTACACTGTTTAATCCTACCTCTATTTAGACCTTAGGAAATACATTATAACCTCATATGTTTATAAGGGAAACTGCATATTTATATGGAAAAATTATTTTGCATTCAAAAAGTGAAGGGAAGGGTATGAAACTAAAATGTTATTTTTTTCTCTTTTATTCTGCATGGATAATAACTTTAGCATTAGTAGGCTTACCTGAAGGATACAGCATTGGTACCAAGAATAGAAGTTGGTCCAAAGATTTTGAAACTTAAACAGTATATATTCTATATGAAGAATACAAAATGTTCAACAAATACATGATATTAATAATATATTTTAGTTTAGTATTTAATTATTCTGGTAATAGAAAAAAAAMCACAGTTTTTTCACAAAGATAAAAAAGTAGCTTTCTCATATGGCCACTTTCATTTCACAATGAATTTGTTATATTTGATTACCAAATCACCTTTCTTTGGTGCTGGGAACGATGATAGATTCAGTTTTAACAGAAGTTTTTAGGGAAACCAGCTGCTTTGGTATTTTCTAAGGAAGTACTGCATTTTGACTTTATACTGCTTTGTACCTCAGGCATATAAAAATGATAGCACTTTTAAACTAAGTATGCACATAGGTAAGTAAATAAATATGCTTATTATGCACATTATGAGGGAGTACAAAATCAAGCGCAGTGTTAAGTAGCTTATCAAGATACTCCAGTTGCATCTACACTTACCCCGTTCGAGCATGGCTCCATTTTCTGTCCAGTCCCAATTTTCTTTTCCTGATTATCAGGACACTGAGAAGGGGATATGGCAGGTCTATTCCTGTTGTCAAAATACAGAATTTGGATGCCGTTGGAACATGCACCCTGACCTGGCCACTCACAGGGCTGTTAGGTTCAGTAACACAGACATACTCTTAGTGTCTGGTTCCTGCTCCAGAACTATGAGAAATCTGATACAGACTGAATAAAAGGGCTCGTCTCTACTCCCAGAACAAAGAAAATAGTGACTCACTGCTACAGTTGTTTCTCAAGGTTAACACTCCCAACCCAACGTGCTCTGCTCTGAGTACTTTCACTGCTAAAATAACAAAAAAGTATGGGAAGTTAGGCAGGGGAGGGACTATAAAGTGGTAAAGGAAGGTTACAATAATGAATAAGCTTAAATTTTTTAGTGCTTTAGCATAATTTTTCTAGAACTGTAAAAATCTCAGTATTCAGTAGTTATAAAACTCACATTGTATGTGACACTGCAACATATGTCAGTAACCTTTCTCTCTATTAACAGACCAAACTGATGAACCTGTGTAAAGAAAATTATAGCCATTATATAACAAATACAGCCTGTCCCTTTTCAGTAGCCAAGCTAAAGATCATATGTTCTTGCTGAACAGGATAGACAGCTATATATATTTATTGTAATACTTTCAGACAGAAGAAACTTTGCCCCATTTTTTTTCCTTGTATGTTAGCAAGTAAAAGAATGTAYCATGAAATTCATCCTCCTTTGCTAGTAAAGAGACATCCAGTTGAAGGCTTCTGTCCGGTAAGATCAAGCAGACTTACAATAACTGGCATGGATGCTGAATTTCATCCACAATATAATGTGTACTCATCCACAATATAATATATACAGTATCATTATGTTTACAGTAGCTGGCCCAGGCCAGGTCTAAAACCAAATCTAAAATATGATGACATTTAGGAAATCCAGATACTACCAAGACTATATTGCTCTATTCCAATATATTCTACTTCTGCAGAAGTCACTGGGTACATATTTATCTCAGACTGTCAGTTTTACATACTCACAAACAGGAAACCCTGAATCTGCAACCTATGACTCCCTTACTACATTTTACCAAAGTAAGGATATGAGCACTCAGAATTTTCACAACTGTAATGAATAAGCAACACGAAATTCCATCAAAGAGTGAAAAATTTTGCATTTTCCTCAGATTTTACCTTAGTGCATGTCTCCTCAAACCACAATACTGTGTACATAAGGTATGCAATAGTGACTGTGTCTAATGGAAAATTTCTTGGAGATATATGGATCTCAATAGATGATTATATAACAGATGCTTTTATCCAATAGAATATAATAGATAGGTAAATAAATAGATGGACAGATGTAAAGCATTAGTATGTGTTTGCATGTATGTCTGTGACTAGAAATCTCCTTGGCACTCCCATTAAATGCTGAGGGACTTCTGAATGGATGTTAACTACAAATTAAAAAATCAAAAGTCTGTGACATGTAGGATGTCTGTCCTTCAGTAACCTTTGGTTTTGAGGATGAAAAATTGAGATTTGCCATCCACTGGTACAGTGACTGATGAGCCAATAAATTTACAGACAGATGAATGCAGAATTTCTGAATTCTCTTAAAAAAGGTGTCTACAGCCCAAATGAATTATTTTAATTAAAAACAGAAGAGCCATAAATACTGTGACAGGACTACCTTTTCAAGCATTCTACTCAATCTTTATGAACATAAATGAGACTGTTTACTGTGGTACCATTACTAGTGAGTATAAATACTTGTGCTTTTACTAAAGGCAAACCTTTTTTAAGTAAATGAATGCCCAAGAGTTGTGTGTATTATGAATACTATCACACATGCAAATCAGAGGGATTACAGTCTATGTTATGGCAAGAAAGAATTAGTACCCTTGGCGACCTTGGTTAGGTCATGTCATCTCCCTTTCTCCTTTTTGCCTTCCCACTGTTCATCTAATAATTATATTTTTCTTGTAAGCTCTTTGAAGCAGGAGTTATTAGTATTATTAGTAATTATTAATAATTATTAGTATTCGATTATTATTGCTGTTGTTATTTATTAATACATATTTTGGTCCTCAAGTATGAACTGGGGACTCCAAAAACAACTGTAATACAGATATAATAAATGTACGTATAGGCATTCAGAGTTGAAGCTGTCATACCTACACTATTGTTACGGTTACCTACAGAGATGTTATTCAGTTTGGAGCATGTGCTATGTCAAAGTCAGTGATCTCCCTTTTGTCAAAAAACCCTACTCACTTATTTCAAATGGCCCTTTCTGATTCTAAAGTTCACTACAGAGTTACTTTATTTGCAGTCCTTACCACTCTGTTCCTCCTCTTCACTTGTCTCCTTTCCATCCCGCTGCAACATATTGCTACTGTGGGAGGTATTCACACTGTCTAACTTTAGTCAACTAATTTAGGGCTCTGAATCACCCTCTAGGAGTGCCTACTTCATGGAATTTGACTATATATGGAATAGACATTTTTAAACTTAGGTATTTTAATATGTACTTTCTTCAAATACCCAAAGTAGCCTGGCCTAGGTTGTATTAATACTTCCACTGTATAAAAGACTTCACTTCCTGCCAACAGTGAGTGAATTTATCAAGTGTTCAACTTGCAGATATTTTTTCACTAGCTTAGCACCTCAGTTTGACTTTCTCTCACCTCAATTTTACTTTGTAAGCATACTATTTGTAGGAAAGCATAAAAGAAAAAAAAATAAAAGAATAAATGTATATAGAATTTATCCACAGAATTTTGCTAAGAACATTAGCAGAATTTTAAAATTACATGTTTATTCAATAAACTGCAGCGTTGAGCCAAGAGGCTGCAGCTGTAAGACAGTACATCAGTCCCATGCCTAGCCATGTCCCGACCTTTCTTCTGAAACTGTCAACAAAGGTGCCAATTAGAGCAATGAAGAACTATATTTTGTGTTGTGCTAAACACAACTGTTACCAAGGGGAAAARATCATACATTTTGCTTAACATTGGATTTCTGATTGGCTCAACACAGATCTTCCACTGACAACAATTTTGGTAAGACTCAAGATGAGGAAGAGTTAAGCGTACAGTTCACATATTTACCTTTTGATCTCTTGGGACACAGAAAAGCTGATACTGTGAATGTCTGAATGATTTCCCAATACATCTTTGATTTTGTTTAGTTTATCATCTCACTCACACTAAGTGATCTAAGAACTTAAGTTTCTTTTAAATCAGGTTTAACGTTAGAAGTATTTGTTCCATATACCCAATTCTGCCAACCATAAATGATGCACCCTAATTCAACATCCTGAGAGTTGCAAGCCAGGTACTCAAGATCAGCTTTTGAAAGCCCCCCTCTCTCAGACAAGCCATAAGAAGAGGCTTGACCAACATATTTATCAAGTACTGACTTATTTAGTCAAAGAAGATTTAATAAAGTTATGAGAGATAGAAAAGGAAGAAAATTATATATATATATATATTTTTTTTTACATCTCAGTTACAAAATACACACATGTAATTTATATAAAACTCTTACATACTCAAAATGAAAAGACTTCATAGTTGAATATGGACTGACCACTGCATGAGAAAGCAATGTGCTATGTATTAATGGTAGGGAAAAGACTAAGTGATGATATTATAACATTATGCTTTACCTTGGAGTTCCTTGAATAGGAGATATGTTGTTGACCTCCATACACAGTATAATATAAAATTTGCAAATCTATTTTAAGTATACACAAAATTGTTTAACTAACACAGGCATACAAAGAATGATCTTGAAATAAATATGGCATTTCTATCCACTGTTCATTAAACTTACAAAATATTATATCTAGCAATTACTAATAATTCCTCTTTATTTTATCCAAAGTTGAATTAAAATGAGTGGGATTACTGTTAATCAACACAACATTATTTTTCCTTCCTAATCAGATCTACTTTCCACCACAGCAATTATTAGGAATTGACCATCTAGGCAGAACCACAAGATCTGTCTAAGCAGGCTTTAAGTACAAGAAATGTTTTAAAGTAAATCTATATAAAGACATGCAGACTTCCAGTCCTTATAGGGCTACTTATTTGGATTTACCAATTCTTGGGAGGTGGGAAGAGCTTATGTAACATACCCTATTTTAAACCTCACATTCCTCAGTTAATGTTATGGACAAACTTCAAACATTTGCTAAGATAATCTGAGATATACAAGGCAGTTCAGAGATCTTCATGTGCAAACTAACTACTGCTTCATAAAAATTCTTCTTTTACAGTTAGGCACAGGGTTAGAATGTTTCTTTGTCAGTTATCTCCTTTGTAAATGAAGTACTATGGCATGTGCTTTTTTTTTTTCTTTCAGTGAAAAATAAGGTATTGTACAATAACAAGCTATGATGCAATACTGACAATATTACTACAATCAAAACTTAGGCTGTACTAGCTGTACTGGAAAAATCTCTAAATTGTTTTCCTAAAATAAATTTGGGACAAAAAAAATACAGTACCTTGAGTATACGTATATTTTTGAAGTTACAGGAAAAACTGAATTGAATTAGTATGTTTTTAAATTTTAAGGAAAAAGTCAGTACAAACTTTATTATTGTGCTATTTTGGGTCGTTCTGTTTTTCCCCTGCCCTAACTTACTGTTGCATAAGTGGCACTGTGTTGTAACAGAACATGAAAAGGAAACCAGAAGTTAAAGGCTACTCTAATTCCATTGTTCAAAATCAGTGAGATTTCAAATTAAACAGAAACAGATGAACAATGAAAAACAAATTAGAGATTGAAGTTATGACAGTTAGCACTGCTATTAACTGTTATTAAAATACACACGAAAGACTCTCCTTTAAAATAAAGATATTACTCATAAGGCAATGTTCCTTTTACAAAACTACGAAGATAAATACAACATTTTAATCTTCAGACTAGAACATCTTGAATTTTAATTACACTCTCATTTGGTATGCTTTAATAATGAATGGCCAGTAAGAGCTTGGGAATATCATAAGAATTTGCAATACCATATTTAATTTTGATCAGAAAAGATTAAATATTTCCACTGATTCAGCCCTGGGTTTCATAGCACTTAGGAAAATTCAAGGGAAGGACTCTGATCATTATGTTTTCTAAAGGCAAGGATGCAAGTATGGATAACATTCACAGATGCTAATGCTGACATGTTGATAACTATATACTAATATATTTAAAATAATACTGTATATAGATAGACTATTCATATCTTGTCACAAATTATCTTCTCTAACAGAAAAAAAATCTTCTCTAACAGATAAATGGCATGATATTTTGTGCATCACTTGTCAAATGCTTGATTTGCTGGATTCTCCATTTCTCCAAGTGAAATTGATATGAAAGAAATTTGAAGTTAATGTAATAATTAATGTACCTGTCCATCTAGCTTTACTGTTTTCAGCAGTTTCCTTCTGGGAAACACAAATAATTCTTCTTTGAGAGTTTTGACTAGATGTTGATCACAATTTGYTTTACATAGACAAGTATAATTAAAAGTGTCAGAAAAAAAATCAATGTCTTTGAAAAATAGGGAGCCATCACAAAAACACAGAGAAATCACAAGTGATTTCAGAGTGTTAATAAAAAAAACAGCTTTTCAACTATATTTTTGTTAAATTTGGATGGAATCTTAGTTCCACTGAGGTCAAAAACAAAATTCCCATTGATTTCTATGGAGCAAATCATCTTCCTTCAGTAAAATGTAAGGACTAAATAGAACCATGTCATATGGTTATGCCTCTATGACTGTACCTACATGGAACATCACAAGTAAATGCAGCAACAGTACATTGTCCCACTTATGAGTTTTATATGAAATGGATAAAAGCCAATGATTAAGTGTAGGATGGCTGAGTAAAGAACTTTTGCAGAAACTTTTTCTATAGCTGTGAATTTCAGAGGAAAGAAAAAAAAGCAAACAATGCTGCTAAAATTCACAAGTTCTACCTTCTGTGTCTCATAATTCTATTAATTAGTAAGCCAAAAGGGAAAAAAAATTGTCCAAACATCACCATGATATTAGGGTTCATATGAGCTTGAAATGCAGATGAATCACAGAATCACAGAATCACAGAATCACTGAGGTTGGAAGGGACCTCTGGAGATCATCTAGTCCAACCCCCCTGCTCAAGCAGGGTCACCTAGAGCACATTGCACAGGATTGCATCCAGGCGCGTTTTGAATATCTCCAGAGATACTAAAAATGCCACCCAAGACTGCTCCCAATAGTCACAGAAAAATCACACAACCTGAAGCTGAGAGGTTTCTTTTGACAGGTTTAAGCTCACGGAACAGGAGCTTGCAAACAAACCTAGAAGTATGCTAGCCAATACAATCCTTTACGTATTGTGTTGCTTCGTTTATTGTTCTATACATTAAAATTAAAAACTTTGACACCACTTTCCAAGAAGCAGTCATTACTAGAGACTAACAGAATGGAGACAGGCAAGGTATTAAAAACACTTTCTCTGAAAAATGCACCATCGCTCACGGGTTCTACTGGCCCACTAAACTCTGGGGAACAGAAATGAATGTGCAAGATTCTAAGCGAAAGAGAGAACGAAGAAGCCTTCCTGAAAAACCTCTGATAAATCTTTTCTATATTCACATTAGTTTTGATATAGGTTCTAGAGAAACAGAGAAGAAAAAAAAAACCCTATGAAAAATGTGCTGATTCTACAGGGGAATATTATCAGGATATGGATTTATTTCAGACAATATTTTAATGCTTGTTTATTTGATACATTTTGTCAAAGTGGATTTACATTAAAAATGGTGGGCTACAGGCTCCATTTAATGAGTGACAGCAGAGACGTTGAAAAATATTCTGTGATGTTCTCCCAAATAGCAATGCACTATTAAAAAGGCATATATTAATCTCTTACACTATCTGATACACATACAATTCAAGAGATATATTAATCTACAGCAAATGCAAAGCATGGATGTTTTGAGTATAAAGCCAGCAGCAGGCACAGTATTCCCATTGTTTTGCATATGCATTGTTTCTGCAAAACTCAAGCCTTCAATCACTTAACATTAAGTCATTTTCTTAGCAAACTGTAAAGACTTAAATAACTTTTTTATTAGATTGTTGCTTATTTTGTAATTATATTGTGAAAAGCATTCAGCTTTGGATTGTTCACTGCTGTGAGCTCATGTATCTGGTATACATTTTTTCCCCTAAATTAGCTAACTGGCACATGGGACAGTTTCTGTTGTTATATTTGATGCAAAAACATCATTAATATAACATTATCTTCATCAATAGATATGGCTGTACAATTTACGTTCTACCCCTGTCAGTTTCTTATGCAGCATAAACAATGTGTTATTTTAGAGCCTTCCAAAATTAAGTGAATAGCACCAAGTTTTCTTTCTACTGTTTTCCTTCAGATAACAACCTATATTTATATTGTTGATTGTGCTTTAATATTATACTGGGTTTTTTTTGTGTTACTATACAGAAAAAAAAAAAAAAGGCCAAAGTAGTGAGTTTTACCATTACACTCTTGTAATTCAGTGTCCTATACTTGACTATATCAAAAACAATAGATTGCTGTAGGTAAATGAATATATATATAATATAGAAGTATAAACAATCAATAGGTAGCCATAGATTATCCATGAGCATTATCAGTGCTGTTTCTTTTCCACATTCTGCCTAAAATCTTATTAGGAAGGCTCCAGTACTAATTGTATAGAGGTTACTAACATTTTAATATGCTTGTTCAGAAAAGGGAGACTTGATACCTGCTGTCAGCCTCCATTCCACCCAAAACAGTTTGCTTTAGGGCTAGGTGGACTATCGGACGAAAAATACAATATTTCCTCTGGATAACACTTTGGCAATTTCACAAGAAGTTCTAGCTGTCTTTAGTTCCTTTACCAAGCAGGTAGGGTCTGAGTTGCAGGTGACTGATCACATTTCCACCAATAAGTTCAGGATGTCTTTTAGTGTCCACTCTGAATTCAGTGAAGTGGCATGCATCTGTGCAAGGCGTCCCAAGCAGTCTGAGAAGCCTTCTTCTGGGCAAGCAATCTTCTGTGTGAAGAAAGGTGTTGGGTTCTGTTGCATACTGTAGGCAGGCAGGGTTGATGAAGCAGACATTGACTCTCTCAGGGAGAGGATGGGGAACACTTGAGAGAAAGAGAGAGAGATACCAGGAAATAAGCAGGCCTAGGGGATTTTAGGACATTTCAAGCCTCAAAATGGGTTTGTCTTTTCCCTTTTCCAAAGAAACTTTGGGGATTCTGAATCTTTAAATATCTTCATTCATATCGGATTTTGAAAGAAAGCTGGGAAAATTAATAGCTGCCTAGAGCTTACCACTATTCCCCCCCCCCCCCAAAGAGTTAAGTGTTAGGTGTAAAAGGCAGAGTCTTATGCCCCTGCCTATTTAGACTGATTGTATTCATTCTTGTTTGCTAGGATTATCACCAAGACGGTGTTAAGAACTGCTATGTTAAAAACTCTTAATTTTGAATGTGTCGGCCTAACATACTGAATGAATTAGTGAAATTTCCATTCCCTGTCCTTAATTTTCATACTTGTGGTCACAAAGAGCATAGTTGTCTCACGAACATTTAGCTTTAATTGTGAAGGTATCTGGCCCTTAACCTTGTCAGATTCATTGAATAAATGTGGCAAGGGCAAGGTTCTTCTCAAGAGACTAACAAAACTAAGTCATTATGGGATAGGAAGCAAAAGGAAGCCAAACTTTTCTCAAAGATTAAGAAAAATATTGTCAATTTTCATTATAGGAAAAAGTTAACAACGGGCTGCTTCAAGGTTCCATACAAGGACCAGGTGTTCAAATTATATTAATTAACAATGGAAAAATGAGTGAGCAGCAATGTGGTAAAATTTGCAGATAACACAAAAAATTTCTGTTAACCAAGTCAGTAGAAGACAGGAAACTTCAGAGGTAACTGACCTAGCTAGGTGGATGGGCAGTAAAAAAAGAGGTGAAAATTGTTTATTATAAATTCAGAGTAGTGCATATTGATGAGAAAAACTGTAACAAAACATTCATTTTACCAGAGATCTCAGTTAAGAGTGCCAGTTTGGGCAAAGCACCTGGGCCTCACTGAAGACAGCTCAAGAAGAGCTCTGCTCGATGTGCAGCTGCAGTCAAAAAAGCAAATAAAATTTTAAGATGCATAAGAAATGAGCTAAAGAATAAGAAAGAAAATATAATGTCATTATATGAATCAATAATTTTCCTTTCTCTGGAATAGTGTGAAGTACTGGTCACTCCATCACAAAAAGGATATTACTGAATTAGAAGGTATTCAGAGAAGAGTGACTGAGATAATTAGGCATATAGAGAAGCCTTCATATGAAAGACTGAAAAAATTGGAATTGCTAACCTTAGGAAAGAAGATGAATAAGAAAGGATATGATGAAAGTATAAAAATGGTAAGTGGTAAAGAGAAAACAGATCAGGAACTTCTGTATTCCTGCATCTCATAATTCAAGAACAAAAGGACATTAAGTGAAAGTGAAAAGCAGCAGCTCCAAATCTGATAAAAGGACATACTTTTTAATGCAGCACATAATTAGATTATGGAAGTCAATGCCACAGGATGTCACTGAAGTCAAGACCTTACCAAGATTCAGGGAAGAACTCGGCACTTATAACTCTTGATAGTCTTGGGAATCTGATACAGACTAATCATTAAATTTTTTTTTGAAACAGATATTAAATGTCATGCTTTGTGATTTTAAAAAGAATTTGAAGAAAAGTTCCCTAAAAGTGGATTTTTACCATCTCTGGCTATTTGATTACTTCTATGCTTTGTTTGCTTTGTTTGTTTGTTGTGTTTATATTTTCTCTTGAGACATCTGGGCCATCTTGGAGGGAGATGGTGTAAAAGATGAATCACTGTTCTGATCCATTTGCTACTACTGAAATCCTAGTATTAGGACTTTGGTCTGTTGTGCAGAATAATTGTTCTATGCTCTATTGTATTCCACTCCATTCCAATTAGCTGACTGGATCTGTGTGTCACCCACTGTCAATCAGCATAACTGTTGCCATAAAGCTATATAACTTTGTGCATGTCTTTGGAGTGACTGTGAAATTTCTAGATGCAGAACCATATATACTTTTGCTGCGGCAGCTATACAATGATTCCATGTGTCCCAATTGTCTTTGAGCCCTACCTTAAACTCCAGCTATGCTATTGACATCATGCTTCATATCCTGCAGCTGAAATAACATCCACAATGTCTCCAAACAAGAGACACTTTGCTTCTTATGCCCTATTCTCCACAGTTTCCTTACCACATTTTTTCTCCTTTCTGC
Organism: Apteryx rowi; assembly: GCF_003343035.1. NCBI lineage: Eukaryota > Metazoa > Chordata > Aves > Apterygiformes > Apterygidae > Apteryx > Apteryx rowi. The sequence goes on along the minus strand of NW_020450666.1, from coordinate 719,937 downwards.
CTGTCCTGCTGCTCAGAGAGATACGGTATTATTCTTCCCTTTTTCTGTTCTTAAACCCTTTCTTTTTTCATTCATTAGCTTTTCTTTCCCTAGCTCTTTCCTATACAAAGACTTTCAGTGCAAATAAATAATGGTAGTCACATGCCTAAGAGGGCTTTTCCCCAAATCGGATCTATTAACTGGAAACTGAATCAAAAAGGGAATGTGAATGATACTTGGTAGAAGCAGGATCACTGAGTTTGAGCACTGTTTTCAAATAATTCTTCCTTCCACCATTATTAACACCATTATGTTCTCAAAGTGGCTTGGGCGGGGGGGAAGAGGAAACGTTTAAGTGTATTCCTGTTACAGGTTTTGGAGAAAAATGGTAGTCTAATTATTATTATTATTGTTATTATACTAAAAGCCAAGTTAATTACATGACATTAAAACCACCTACAATTTTCAAAGATGCAGATTCAACTTACTTGTTGCAGGCCTCATTCAACAGAAGCTTTTAAAATTGTTAGTACTGAGATAAACCACTCTGGTAACCTTTATACAGCTTCAATTTACTGCCACTATTTGCTTTCAGACACCTACCCCCCACAAAACCTGGTAAGTTTTGTGGGGGGTTGAGGGTGGCCAGCAAGTAGGTGAAGATACTGCAGATAGGGGAATTTTGAGCAGCTGGGAGTTGTGGGCTAGCTACGTAACCGAAATGCTGGGGGCTGCGACTGCTCCGAAGGGAAGCCAAATTTGTACAGTTCCCAAAAGACAGACACTGCAGAGACAGTGAAGATTCGTGATCCAGGGATGATACTTGAGAGAAGATGGGCAGCCCCAGCCAAATTCAGATGTGGCTAGCTACTAGAAAGAAAGATGTGATGTCCCTGGTCTCCTCTCCTGCCCCAACCGTCGTCACTACTTTGGTGCTGCTTATTTTTCTTTACTTTCAGATGCACACCTCACTAATCAGGCATGGTCCTATGATTTTTTTTTCTTCTTTTGGCCAGAAAAAACATTGAATATTGTGTTCTAACTTTCCTAGCTTGAGCTGGAGTACCTTGCACCATGTGAATTACTGATTTGTGTTAGTGCTAGCTTTTGAGATGTCCACAAGTGCAGTCGCTGGGTTAGATATGTCTGAGGCTTTACAGTGAGCCTGCAAGACAAGTGAAACTGGTTTTATGCTCAATCCCGTCCGTGGGACATGCATGTAACACACTTTGGTGTGTACAATATTCAGTAGCAAAAGAGAAGGAGTTGACAGCAACAACAAGGAATTTAATTTCAAAAGCCTAGAAGAAATGGATTCTCTGTTAGGTGGGATAATAAATAGTATGAATACAGCTGATATGATAGGAAAAAAAACTTCTTCCAGCCTGTGAATATTTACAAGCCTGTGCTTAAGATACTTTGAAYGTGTATTATTCTTCACCTTTTAAATTTTTGTTAAAAGTTAATTATCATTAATAACAATTTCACAAGCATAAAACAATGAAATATATTTCATTTGGAAGCCACCTACTGGGAAAGGAGCGCATTTCATTTTTCTTATTAAGTACTACACAAATGCAAAAAAAATGACTCTAATGCTGCATAAATACAGTATTTCTAGCTATATTTTAGCCCTTTTATTTTTATTGAGAACCACTTAGTTTGAAGTTAGCGTCTATCTCAATATTTCATATTATGGAAGAAGTAGTGAAAAATCTTATCAAGAGAACAGATGTAGGTAAATGATCACTATTTTGCAACAAAAATGTTCTGGTCAGTCACCCAGCCTACCTTTTAAAGTCCTCCATTAAATAACATTAAAAAGCATGGTTAAAAAGCATGGCCTAAAGTCAAATATTATTTTCATACGAAAAATCTGCACAATTACTGAAAACTATTCCAATTAACTTACTCTCCCTTTCTTAGCAAAGGAGCATAAATGTCAGCTATTAAAATAAAAGATAAAATACTGCATTACAGTTTTGCAAAATTAGATTTCCCACAGTAACATTAAGACATTCATGCAACACACATGCACGTTATCTTTTTGTTTTGCATATTAAATCTAAATAACATTTTGTGCTCTTTTACTATACCTTGCATTGGTATGTGTTAGTTTGTTATACAGTGTACAAACATTGTGCCTGGTATGGACAAATAAGTGCACATTCCTTTACTATGAAAATAGAATACTCCCATATTAAAAGTCAGATATAATTAGATTAGAGAGAAATGTGCATGGAATAAAACTATGGATGGGATAGATTGCAACATCTCAGCCAAAGAAAGGACACATTTTTTCCTTTAGTGTCACTGTATTCTCAAAGTGAGGTTTGGAAGAAATATCAATAAGAAGTGTCTGCTGCCGTTATGACAAATGTGACAACAGAACAGAGAATTAATGCATACTTTAAATGATAAAAAAGGAATGCGCAGAATATTACGAAATACCACTTAGCTCTCTTAAAAAGTGTACTAATCTTGAAATTATCCAGTTAAAAATTAGGCTACCAGTACCAAAGATGAAACTTTGGGATGCTCTGGAGTGTACTGAATCAAAGGCCTACTGAGTTTTATGATATCCAATCTAATAAAATATCATCAATATAATATAAACAATTGTATTCAATTATATGCCAGAACTCTTTCACTTGCTCATAGCTTTCCCTACACATTAATTGGGATTTGGCATATACTATGCTTTGTCCTCAGTCCAGTCATGATTTTTTTCCCCCCTCAGTGCAGGAGATTGAGCTATGCTTAATGGTTTAGGATTGGTTTTCTTGAGGCTGAAAAGCTCCTTCTTCTCAGAGATTTCAATCAGGAATGGTGTGATTGGAAGACAAAAATGGTAAAGGAGAGCTTTGTTATTTTGTAGAACTCATCAAGACCTAACCCACATTTCCATGAAAATGGTTAAGCAGTTGAAAAAGCTTAACCATACTTAATATAAGTATAAATATAAAACTTTTGCTTAAGTAAGCTTATACTTAGTATAAGTACATATTCTTTATGCATATGTACTTCATTTTATTTAATCCTAAAATACACCATAGGGTCTCAGCAATAATAATAACAAATTCTTTGCTTTCATTGTCTCACTATAAAAATACTGGGTATTATTCCATACAATATAATTTAGTATTGGTTCCTTTGCCCACATATACTGTCTGATATGGAATGAACATTAAAATTTCACAATATTAAAACGTAGCTAATATCAGACTACATTTGTAATGTCTTCCACAACACTACTCATATCTCAAAATCAGTCTCTACTCAGGAGTCAAAGTGTCCAAGGACCCAGATGTGCAACCCTTATTCATATAATTAATCCCACGATATTTACCACTACTAAGGTGTTTGTGGGATGAGGCCTGAAACAGTTTTGCTCTTAGATAGTAGTTATCTCACCAGGAAAGTCAATTTTTTTTAAGCTTAAATGTCTATAAGGGGAATTATGAAATCATCTTGTGCTATGCAACAGACACATTACTGCATACAGAGGGTTTTTTTTTTTCTCCCTCCCCTGAAATTGTCATTGATAGTAAGAGAAATAATGAAAAAGCAAACTAATCTCTGGAGCGATAAAATGTTGTCAATTGAACCAGCACCAATACAAACATTCTGAATCATTCTTTGACCTAGTTTATGATACTCATTGAGTTTTTAGTTCATGAAGTTCAGTTCAGAGCTCTCTCTTGAACTATTCCTCTTCATTTCCCTTCTCCTAATCTCCAAACCTGTCTATGTTCAGACACGAGAGCAGCATTTTTAGCTCACTTATTTCTTCCAAAACGTCTAAACTTTTTGAGAAGAGCAGCTAGAGAGCAGCTAGTAATCTCACCAGATGAGGATGCTAGTGGACAAAGTTATGAGAGGCTTCTGTTATTTTCCACTGTAACTAGTGACATGGGATGAAGGAGAAAAGATGGGGAGAGCCCTAAGCATGTTGCATTCTGAATTTTTCAACCTCTGGACAATGAGATGAGGCACATCAGGGCTACGGATATTCAGTCATCAACCCAAGCACGTACAGCCCTAAGACCCGCAATCACATAGTCATAAACTCTCAAAGTGAATTAGTCTGCTACAATCGTAGTTATTTGTATGAAATGATTTAATTCTAGCTATTTAGTTCTGCAATGCCCAAGTGGCAAGACTTAGTGCAAATACAGGCTGCAATTGCAATGTAGCATGTCAAAAGCCAAAGGATAAGTTCTCCATTGTAAAAGAGAGGATGGTGCTGGAGAACCAAGAGCAGGCACTTAGCCAAATCAAAGATCCAAGGACTAAAAAGACAGAAAGATTTGTATAGGACAAATGGGATGAAGAAATAACCTTAATCAGCAGTGGACAAGTTTTGAAAGAGATAAATAAAAATGTTATTGCTCTTGTCAACCTTAACATCGTGTCTCATTGTCCTTAATTTCTCTGGCCAAATTAGAAGTAGTATCTGTTCCTAAACTGTCCGTGACAGCCAAATTCCAACTGAGTTAACTCTGAATAATGAATAACCTATACAACAACCATTATGTGATGACTTTGGATGTTTTGGGACACATTTTCTTAAGCAGTGGTGATGAGTGTGATTATTTGCCTTACCAGAAATCAATAGGCAGCCTATGGTGCCTGAAAGAAAGCTAGCAAGTCTAAAAAACTGTAATATTTTCACTCTCTAACTTTGCTGTGTGCTACTTTACTACCTAATGTTTTGGGGTAATTTATGGGTTTAGTCCTTGTGAAACTGACATTTGACTGACATTTGACATAGTTGCTTGGTCCCATCACTCTGCAAACTACATGTCAGCATTCTCCGATAGTTCTCCTAAGCCACCTCTCACTTGTCCTAATGTGCAGTACTACAGGTTCTGCAGCAACAATTAGCCTGTTTAGACTATAATTAGCAATTGTCTGAAAGAGACATAGCTTTACTAAGGACAAACTTCCCAATGAGAAGCCTAAAACTACTCATTGTTCAGTAGGACTAAATATAACATTATAGCAGTTCTACAGGAAAACTTTATCATAATTTACTCTGGATTTTTTTGTACATTTTCACTAAAGCCTAATTTGGAAAATTCTGTCTTTTTGCTGTAGGAATTACCTTTAGCTTATCAGTAAGGAGAAATTAAACAGTGCAACATTGCAAGGCTCTGAAGTAGACAGGACAAGTTTTTAAGTGAAAGTATTGATAGGCTAATGAAATTCATACATCAGAGAAGGCAGGGTGCAAGAAAGCAAACCAAGTTAGAAATTATCTCTTTGCAGCTTGAAAAAAATGTGTTTTTTTCTACTGAGCCATATGCTATTACTTATATGGAAACCCAGTGGTAGTTACAACTTTTTTTTTTTTTTTTTTTAATACAGGAACACTTAACTATAAGGAGGAATTTATTATGGATCAGATTTACAATTTGGACTAAGTTTGGGAATGTTATTATTTGCTATTTTTAAGAGCAGTTTAACTATACCCAAACATCTATAACATTATATTAAACATCTCCCAAGTGACACTGTGTGCACTCAATCTGTCACTCTCAAGGTACTCTGCTGCCCTCAAAGGAAGTAATAGATGGCATTTTAATAAATGAGCTAGCTACAAAATTGCATTTCACTTTGAGGAGACTTTCCTACTATTTTACTCTCAACACAGAAGTGGCAGATACCTTCACCTAAGGGCCATTTTCTATGTGCTCATAGACCAAAGGACTCTATTTGAAATTTCAGCAAGAGTTCTCCATCTGAGCCTTCTCATTTAACAGAAAGTGTGTACTATATAACCTTCCATAGAGTAGAGCAGAGGATTTGCTCTTGTATATTCCCAGCTTGAACATGTAAAACTCTCTATTATAACCATGACAGAAATCTCATTTTCCAGGCATACTCTGTCTCCTGCAGAATGCACAAGGTTTAAATGCAGATGCAGTCAAAATCTCATTAATGACTCAGATCAACAGCTGCCATTGATCATTAAAACATAAATGCAGTGACTTCTAAATCTTAGAATGACACAGCAGCTGTGCATTTTGGGAAATGAGAGGAACTGTGAATGTAACATACCAATCCGTGAATGTATTCTTCTTGCTACATAGATATTGTTGAGAATTTTCTAGTTAAAATGAAAAGAACATAGCCTTTATTTGACGTTTTTAAACTGTCTGATGAAAAAAAGTGAAATGTTCCAGGTTGTTCGTGATGTATATCATACACATCTTTCTTGATGTCTATGCAGTTTGCTTTCACTGCACAAAGAGTTGCTTGAAAAGCAGCTCTGAAAGCTTCTCTCTTCATTTTTTTAAAGCATAAGATGCCATAAATCCTTACATTCTCTGAAGCAGCACATTGTATTGGACTACAAATTTTGAAATGGAATGACATTATTATATAGAAGAACCTAAAGTATCACTTGCTAATAACTGATTAGAATGTAGACCGGGCACATAAGTTGCAGGTGATTGCCACCACTTGGACCCACTGCCTTCATCACTTATACATCATTGCAAATAATGTTATGTGGCAATTAAAAAAAAAATTACCATCTTATGATCTCCTAATATTCAAAGCTGATATAACCTAAACAAGTAGCTCATCTCTATTTCTCAGTTTATATTTAAAATATTGCCCACATAGGAATACAGAAAGATCCCAACAAAACAAATAAAACAAAGAGAATCCCATTAAAAAAAAAAATCTGTCTCATTTTAAGAACAACAACCACAAATAACAAACATTCTTGGTTAAAAATATTTTAGGTCTAAATTTAACACATAAAAACACAATTCAGAGCAGGTGTTTATGAAGTCTTTTCAATCTGCAGCCACATGCAATATGTGATCTGATTGAAACAAAATAATAACCAATCAAATCCTTGTCAAGTACCTAAAACAACTGTGTGTTGAAAATGAGTTCTCAGTGAAGTCAATGAGAATTATTGGGTATCTTGATCCCAAAATGTCTTTGCTCAAGAATGTGCAACTGCAGTTTTGCACAGCAGTAATAATATCTGTCTAGGGAGGCAGAATTTAAGAGAAACCGAACAGCTGTAACTATTCCATTTTCCAAATCCAAAAAAATAACCACCACATCTTTCTCACAGGTATAAGTCATCCACTTCAGAAAGCTTATCAATTCAACTGCCACACTTGCTGCCATGTGTTTCCTTAGCAAACTTCCTCAAGCACCACAGGCCCCAGTCTCTGCAAGAACAATATAGTCTCCTCATTCAGGAGGGCTAACGCGTAAACGCCTAATGATTCACTGTGTTTTATCTAGTTTTTACAGTTCTGCTACGTAAATACTATCTTTTTGATCTGTTAGCATTTCAGTATTACTCTGTAATAAAGCAAACAACGTGCAAGCAGAATGCCAGTAGCAAATCAGGCCTCAAATGTTTTTCCTCATATATTCCCTGTTAGGTAAATGGCTCTATTTGCTTAAAAAAAAAAAAAAAAAAAAACAGCACATGCAAGGTAACACCTTGAGAAAAAAAAAATCTTTGAAAAGAGCAAGTAAATGCAAGCTCATGAAAAGTACTTATCTAATCACTACGAATTAGAAGTCCCTCCCTTTTTCATTCACCTCAGCCTGAATCATTGTCATTATTTTGTCATTATACTTCCAAGAACAAGTAGTGTGGGTATGCTCCAGGGCTCTGCACTGGAAGACTAAGAAACAAGCTGCAGACTTATGATGCATGAATGAAGCAAATAACCATCACGTGGCAGAAAAGGCAGCTCACCTCTTCCTGCTTGACTTGTTTTGCTGTTATTCATTATTTATCCTTTCCTTCATAAGCAGGAAAAACAGATACATCCTTGAATATCCTCTCACAATTTCTTCTTGACTTGTAGGTCTTTACCTACCTATCAAGGAGCCACAACCTCAGGAAGCTGTCTGTCTCTGTACACTGAGGAATACTTGCATGACTATCATAGTAATTCTGTTTCAGGTATTTGGTTTTTATGGTTTAACTGCCTTCATCACTAACGTATCGTTTAATGGCTTTGCGTAGCAAACACATATACAGAGCTGTGCCAACCAATCAAGAAATAGCTGAGTAGGTATGCCCTATGATCATATTTATTGGCATTTCATTTAAAACTTCTTCTGAATCATCATTTGCATCATCATCTAAGTCTGATCTCTTTTGTTCAATAAGTCAATGCAGCTTCTTGTGTTCTTGTTCTAAAAGCAATAAGAAATCAAAACTCAAGGCTGTATTCCTCCATGGAAGATGTCAGTAATGATGTGTAGGAAGAGATTCCTCACCTTCATTAACAACCTGACTAAAAGAAACAAAGCTCCCTAAAAGCAGAAGACAGGGAACAGACTGCTCACCAAGAACACACACATGGTAAAATGATAAAAGCTGTCAGTGCCTACTGGCACCAACTGACCAAATCCCTTTTGGCTAAAGTTCCTTATAGCTTTCTGTAAATGAACACAAATTCGACAGGAAGTCAGGCAAACTTCTCTATGGCAAGTGCTGGATACCTATGGTATTTCTAACAAAATGACATACTAAAAACCAGCATGAGAAAAGATCATGCTTTTGAAGCATAGCACAAATACAACACATCCATCCAGTTTTTAATATACTGCACTAATTAACACTGTTGTGCATTTTTTGTCTTGAATGTTTAGCCATTATGAGACAACTTGCTCGCTGTTTCTGTTAGGATAAACTGAATAGTCATCAAACATTTCCTTCACACAATCCTGCTTATTTATTATGAATGTCACGACACCTGATTTTGTCTAAAAACAGAAAACATTTTTCTTGCTCAGAAATAAATATTATCAGCAAAAATTAAGTCAGAACCCCAAAGAAGCTCTTTTGTTTGGCATCTTCACAGCAGAATGGCCCAGACCACTGCTCTTGCTTTTAGCCACTCACCTTCACAACTGCAGCCAATAAATCCACTGGCCTTTGAACTTCGGCTTCAGAAACGCCTTTTATTTCTTCAGGTGGGCAAGCACAAGTTCTGCCGTACAGCCAAGTACTTTGTAGAATAGCTTCTACTGTTTCCAGCAGCRTCTAAATAAAAGGGTGTTTAATTGTTCCTTCTGTGTAGCCTGAAGGAAGGATGGTGAGCCAGTGTGCCCCTCAACTTAACTAAGTCTGTGAACAAAGTTAGAGATCTAGGTTGAAGGACTTCGTTTAACCCCATTTAATAGACTGCTTAGAGACCAACTGGTCTTCCAAATTAACACTATGCTTTTGGACTGCTTTCTAGATTTCATCAGTGATATTCTTTATCCACTACAGGAAAGAAAGCATCAGTGTTTCCTCCTTTTTTTTTTTTTTTTTGTTTGTTTGTTTGTTTTGTTTAAGCACAAAAAATCCAGGTAGTTAGATATGGCCTTTAAAATATATTGGTTTGCATGGAAGTGCAAATTTAAAAGAATAATTTTCCATAATATCATGGGTATTTTTGAGACTATTAGTCTACAGTGTGAAGGTTTTCCACGTAAGGTACAGTGTAAAAATACATGTCCTTAAAAATTTAGCTAAGAATATGGACTGGTATACATTTCAAACTGATAATGTATTTCTGATCACAGACGGTCACTCCCACCTATATTAGGAAGGACACCTTCTTTCTGTCAGTCATCAAAATCTGAGTGTTATTTACTTCCTGACACCCAACCTCCTTCCAGTGTAACAAAATTATCTATTAAAGAAGGTTACGTCAGCTCAAAATATTTTAAGTTCACATGGCAAAAATACCTGTCCCCAAGAATAAATAGAATAGCATTACTTTTAGGCATGTAATAAGTGCTGATATTTAAGTCTTGGAATTTGCCTGAAATCATTAACAATAATTAAACAAGATGCTCATGTTCACCCTGTTTTAATATTGGTTTAAGAGTCCAGAGGAAAATGACAATGTTTAATAATTAAATATCAAACATTTTGATTAAACATTAGACTGTTAAACTAATATTAAGGAAGGCTGAAAACCAGTTTATAGAACCTTCCATAGGTCTTTTGGATTGCAACTGCCAAAACTACTTTTTGAAATTTGCCACATAGGCATTTTTTCCAAAAGGTAGCCTGACCCCAAGCTTACAGATGACAGTTGTAATTAAAAAGCAACATTTCAAAGTTTCTACCTAGTGCTAGGCTGAGCAAAAAAAAGATGCAGATTTACCATAAGAAACAGAATTTGCAAGATTCTGAGTAAAATCAGGCATAAGCGCAGCAACTTAAAGGGTCAGGACAAAARTTACTCAGCATCAAACAACCACACAAACAGGAAAAGGTAAATGCGACAATAGGCTCTACTTTGTCCCTCTAACAGATAAATAATTGTCTCTTTCTCTTCTCCTGGAAATAAATGGAATTTCGTAATAGAAAATATGAAGCTGGTAGACCTCTCAGTTAGTTCTGCAATTTTCCAAATGCCTAAGGAGTTGTCCCTAAAATCTGCTAGGGTTGGTCCAAGTAAGTTTCTACATCTTGGAGTCTTCACACCTCCTCCTAAAATTCATCCTTCCCCTTTCTCCAAAAATATTATTCTACATCAATCATTTATAAGAGCTCAGTCTTGTTCCTCCTGAAAACTCCCATCACAATGATTTGAACTCAAACCTCTAAACAAATCCACAGGGATTTTTCCAAACTCCAAGCAAACCTAGAGTTCAGATTCTGAACTCATTGTGAAACATATCCAACAAGGTTTAAGCCAAATAAAAAAGAAGCACTCCCTAGAAACCTACTATTCTCAATCCTGAAAAACTATAGGGATTGCAGACAGGAATAAACATCAATTGCTGGGTGCAAATGTAAAAGCCTTAACATTTACCCATTTTACATCATAGCTGTAAATTATAAAGGCACAATTTCCACCGTATTAGGGAGACAGCACATTATGCTTTTAGCTTTCAGTCACATTTAACAAAGAAATTCTTCTACTGAATGAACAGTACCCCTTGGCTACTTTTAAAGTAATCCCTTGAGAATACTACAATATTCCATATATTTATAAAAAGTATTGTTTCTTTTTAGGAAATACCCAAAAGAAACATTACTCTTTTTTTTTTTTCTACATAGAATAGAAAGGTAAATACTGTAAGTTTTGTGGGTTTAGGGTGTGTGTGTGGGGCTTTAATTATTGACAACAGTGAAAAGATTGTTTAAGACTAGCTGTGTCAGAGTTTTGGATACCAAGTGTGACAGGCTCTGCAGGTGTACAGTGCTTTGCCTATTGATACAAATTGAATCTGAACATAGCAATTTATTCAGCAAATCAAACCAATCACTGCACTGCAGTTTTCTCTTTCAGCTCTCATTTCCCAACCAACTACTCTTAACCACTTTGCTACTTCTGCTTTACAGCAAGGCTTCAACTGTTATTAGGGGTTGTTTTATGGTGAGAGTATGTGGGGTTGCAAAATTTTAGAGACTGTAACATCCTTCCACTGCTGCCATTAGGTGCGGCATCAACCACATCTGTTCTATATTAGTCATCTGTCTCCAAACATTCTACCATTAAAGGTGTTTTTCTCCCCCTTACACTAGTAAAAAACTTATCATTCTGTTATGCCATGCAAAGCATTTAAAAACTTCAAAGACCAGAACAGCTTGCAAGTGAAATTTTTCCTAATAAGCCGTGAATAATATTTGTCCAAAGAACAAGATTACCTCAAATCCTTCTTTTTTTGTTGTTGTTAAGAGCCATCTTTAAAAAGAGATTCTTTAAAACAATTGTGTTTTAAGTTCTTTTGTTAGAAGACATTTAAGCTAAACAGTCCTTCAAAATAACCAACCTGAAAAGATCAGAGAATGAAAATTAACAGCAGATTGCCCAATAGATATTTGAGGAAAGAAAAGTAACCAACTCAGGAAAAGGAAACTGGCAGCCAGCTAAAGGGGGGAAAAAAAGAGCARTCTTACAGTGTTGAGCCAATATATAACCCTGGATTAATAGCTAGCCTTGGCAAGACTCAAATGTGAAGATGCTCACATTGGGCATCCCAGACTTGCTGCTACCAGAGGTTGTTGCTATGGTAACCGGTGACAGTCAGCCAACAGTAAAATGAATTTAGAAAAGATAGTTAGGAAGTACTGAAGGGGGAGGGGGGGAAGGAAAGAAGAAGAAGAAGGAAAGAAGTTTGATGTCTACAAGAATATGCATAGTTCCATTATCTGCTGCTTGTTCTAAGGCAGCAGAGAAATCACTCCCTGAAATGTAACAGAATTTCCACTTTATCTCCCTGATATTTAAAGAATATTCCTGCCTGTTTGAGTTTCTAATTGAAAGAAATTATTGTCTCGTTCACACGACAGCTTGTCAGTGAGTCAGCAATCCAGCAAATTCAGCTGCCTCTGAAAACGTCATGGTACTGTTAGCACATTGTTCTCATCTAAACTGTTTACAGAAAGCCTGGAGTGGCCCATTTCTGTCTTTTGCCTTTAAATCAGCCTGGGGAAGGTTCCACTCTGACATGTAAAAGGGCTCAATGGGAGAACTATTGGTCATTGAAACAAAAAAAATTTGCAACTTTACAAATCTGGTGGAAAATTCACTTGATTTTTTCAAACAAAAAACAAAGCCCAGACTGGTCGTTTTAAAAGCAAAATTTGGTTCAAAGGAGGCTAGCTGGAATGGCAGTCAGTGGACCATAAATCACAGTGCCCATGCCCAGCCATGCAGCACCGCATGGAAGAAAAGGTTTCAGATGGCAGTGTCCCTTAGCGATAGCTGTGGATGTGTATGCCAGGGAGGTAGTTATTGTTGTTTACCTGCTGTGCTATCAACGTGGTATGCTAGAAAGCACACTTTTTAGGAATCAGTATGTGTGCACTATATTATCTTATCTCTCACAAAACATCATCCCAGTTCCCCAGAAAACTCCTGCAGGAGCACTGGCAGAAAGAGATAAACATGAAGTACTATGTCTAGTAAAACAGAAGTGCTGAACTGGAGTTCCCTACAAGCGCCTTTTCCAAAGAGTGACTGTGTGCCATGATCAGGAGGATGAACAAGAAAACCTCCTACTCAGCCCCAGAAATCTTCAATGGTTGATTTGCGTGCGTGTGTTTTTCAAGCCTAGAAACGGCAGCAGGAAGTGGAAAGAAGATAAAACTGTGGGATAGACCAGGTACGGAATAAGTTGTTATTTTCATAAAATAAGCACCTAGAGAGCCATTTACACAAAAATGTGCTTGCACAGATAATAGCAGGTGYGAGCACCCTTACAAATTTGGCCAAGTGCTCCTCCTCATCCAGCCTCAGGAGCACGAGGGCCTAAGTCACTTCACACACCCTCCTGAGGTCGTGAAAGTCACTTAGTCGCGCTCTCCTCCATTTTCTCCATAAGTAAAGTGGAAAAATACAGACCCACTCAGCGTTTTAAAAGTGCTTCCATGCTTAAAGACATGAAAAGTGCTAAGCAAGTGGTAAATATTGTTTCGGTAGGTTAATACTTGGGTGATCAATATACATTATGAGACTGCTCTTACTCAACATGTTTCCCACAGCTAAGGGAATACAAGAAATATTAATATGATGGTGATTATAGCTGGTAGAAATGCCCATGGTTAAGGTTGCCAAGTTTCCTAGGACATAAAGCCTTGCTCTCAGTTACTTACACTTCAGTTAAAGTTTTACTTTATGAAGCTAAAATTATACTTGTCCTCTGAATCAGGCCGGTTCATTAGTTGAAATTTTATGTTAACTTACTTTTTACCAAAGAGTTCACTGAGACATTTTTTGCTTTTTTCGAAAATAAAACCGAGAGAGAGAGAAAAAAAAAAGATCATTTAGCTAACATTGATAATGGGTAGTACTTTTTTTGAAGATCTTTATGGAGCTAAAACCTGATATTAAGCAAAGAAAGAGTGCTCAGATGACAAAGCTCCCATTTTCTAGGTTCATGAAAACRAGTTCAAGTAGATTTCATCAAGTTACAAGTTTCAAAAGGTTATATACATTCAAAAAAAAGGACATATCTTTTCTGGTAAGGAGGCAAGCTTCAGCTGCAAACATATAAAACATCACTACAATTGCAAGCAAGAAAGATAATGCTCTAAATATTTGGAGAGTAACTTTGACAGTGCCAAAGTATTTTCAAATTTTAGATATAAAACACTTGATGCATCCCTGTCAGCAATACTAATCAGAGATCAGAAGCATCATTATCTGGCTGATTTTTATAGAAAGTAAGCATATGATAGAATCTCTTGTAGTTTCTTCATATTCAGAAAGGATGTCAGATGTTTTTAATAGATAAGAGAAACCTGCTATTTTTCAGTAGATGACTCATAACACTCACCTAGGTGATTACTGCCCCAGTAAAAAGCTAGATCATCCAGAGGATGGCATAGGAAGAAAAACAAACAGAAATCTCCCAAGCAAAATTCTCCCTCCATCTCTTGTTCATTTGTCTCTAATGTATTTGACCCGACAGGAATAAGTTCACTGGTCTCCGAGAATGACATCTGAAGCAAGCCCACCTTGAAGACTACCAGTTCCTCTAAAGCTGTTCAAACTCAGTGCTCTGCCTGCTGCCCTCCTTTCACGGTGGGTCTGTACTGCAGAAGGCAAGGGTGGAAAAAGATGAAGCTACGATGATTTCTGCACAGGAGAGGCAGTTCCTCCTTTCACAAATGCTGGCTGCGCTGGCCTTTAGCCTTTCACATCCTCTTTTAAGAGTTTCAGAACAATCTTAGATTTAGGGATCAGTTAGAAAAAGTGACACTGGCCCATGAAGAATCATTCAGTTATAAATATTTGGGGGTGGGGGGGRGAGAACATGTAGTTAAGATTGTAAAGCTATTCTGAGAGGACAGGTTGGTTTTTGAGTACCAACATGTCTTTGCTTCTCTCTAGTTTCCCAAGATTTTATCACTGTAGTGCCAGACACTCCTTGAATTAAACTGTTGATAAGTTATTAAAAAAACTTGGGGCAAGCCAAAATAACAAAGTACTTTTATTTAGAACTGACAAAGCTAGCTGACATTGAAATGAACAAAGCTGCACTCATCTATAAAAAAGAAAAGATAAGCCAAGAGCTGAAAAAAACAAGCACTTTTAACTCCTAAGTGAAATAAAATTACTGGGATAAAATGTGCACATATGGAAGCAAGGTAAGAACGTTCTATTTAACCATCTGATCTAGAGCCAACATTACRTTAGAGTAAGAAGAAATACGGAAGAAACATTCATGCAGGACACACTGCTGTTAATTCCAGGGATAAATGTTACTTCTTAATAAGAAAATACAATTTTTTTTGCTTCTTAATTACATTAAATAATGAAAACACTTGTGCTTCTTTTCAGTGCCTTTGAAGTGTTTGGCACTCATCCTAATGCTTTACAGAAAAAGGTCCCTTTTTTAGCTTTCAATGTAAGAACTGTTAGATGCCAGTTGTCTTCTGCCCACAGGAAAATTGGGGTTTGCCTTTCCCGAATTCATTAATCATTGAATTTCCCCTAACACTGTTCATGTATGCATATAATACGAGAATGGAAATATTTACCTGCAGTAGATCTGGTTTTGTCTTTATTTTTCTTCACTTAAGGAACAAATATGTTTTATTTATATGAATATAGGTTATGGCCCAGAAACTCCTGGCTTTGGACCTTAACTCTCTTTAGGGGTTGGACTACTGAGTCTGAAGTCTGCCAACATGCTATGGATTTCAAGTACTATATTTTGGGTACTCATTCATGGAGAACTAAGCCCTAATCATAAGAGGTGCTGAGCCCTCAATGATCTCTTTGACTTCAGTGGGAGCTAAGTGTATTTTCTGAAAACAAAGTTACCTTAAGATATGGAGTCAGATTGTAAGGCGCAGAAAAGGGGTTATCATTTTGGAAAACTTAGCTCAAATTCACCTTTTTCCTTTCCTAAATTTACCAGCTGTATAACATATTTTCTAGTTAATTCAAAATAAGTATTTCTTATATATTTCCTAGATATTTAATTTTATAATGTTCTTCCTCTAACTTTTCTCTAACTTTCACTTCTTTTTAAGTGTAACTGAAAAGGGAAACCTGCATACACAAGGAAGTTATTAGGAACAAAAAAGAATCTTGGTAAAATCACAAGCAGGCCAAACTCCTTTGATTAGATGCTTTGCTGAAAACAAGCCAAAAGAGTTTGGCCTGCAAATGGCTTAGCCACTATTCTTTTTATTGAAATGTCTTAATTGTGTCCCCTATAGAATACTCTGCTTAATTAGTTCCCTGCCAATTTATATCTGCATTTGTGCTAGGAAGTGCCATGAATGGCCTAGTCTCTGAACCCACTAATCTGACAGTCTGACCCCGATAAATCAACATTACAATCTATAGCTTGCTGCCTTTTGCTCTTGCTGTCTGAGGCATGTTTTGATTAATATCCGCCTTGCAAGAGAAACATGAAAATTATATCATGTGCAACCGGTTTGAACTGTCGTGCAATCATGGGATACTTAGTCACTCTGGGGAAGAAGCTAAAATGAACTACAGTAGATAAATGTCAGTTTCTGGGGTTTTGACTTTATATTATATTTAAATTAAAGGGAATGTTATTCTGGTTCTTTCCTACTCTGAACCTGCTGGTTTTCCTCTTTCAGAAGATTCTGATAAAATATGTGATCATCCTCTGCCAAGGCTCTCAATTCTTCTTTGGTGCAGACGGCAGGGTTTATATGATAAAATTTTAATGACCATGGACCTGCATAACAATGTCAGGCACCAGCACAATTTCAATAATGCTACGCGTCTGTGAGGCCTGGCATCGGGTGATATTCCTACAGCTGAATCCTACATGTCCTGAGAGGCAGGCTTAGTGGAGATAGAGGCAGCACCAGAGAAAACTCCATTATCATGGAGCAGTCGTACGGATGAAATGGAGATTTATGAATCCCTGACAAAGAAACTATATTATGGACTGTAAATTAAAATGGGGGCTTAACACATACTGAACTACATGTTAGAGGGGCTGATTTCCAGATTGCCCCATCTATTCAGGTCCAGGCAGCTGTAGAGAGCACCCCTCCTTAAGCAGTCCCAAGCGCTCCGTGCAGCTCAAACTTTCTAGATTTTGAAAGGCAACTGCCAAAGGTTTTACAGGCACAGTGAAAGATGATCCTCAGCCATTTCAGGAGGTGTTTTACTTGCAGCATACTTTATAGTAAGGCAACTGGGATCTAGTTGCTTCCTTCTCAGAAGTAGCTGCCTTCTATGGGGAGACTTTTATTTTACTCCTCTCTAAGTGCTAATGTGTTGCAAGCTCAAAGCACTAGATTCTGGTCTCTGAATTACTGCTGCCGTTCATGAATCACAGTCTTGTCAGATCTGCCACCGCGCTCTGGTGACTCTTCCATCTGAATCACTAAATCCAAATAATTCAAATTGCTTACTGTGTTGTATACTGGTGAGCATGTTTTGGAAATCTCCTTAGGGTAAAAATACAATTTCTAATGAAAAGAGCTAGATTGTGAGATTGTGAGAAAATTTAAAAAAAATCTCAGTGACACTAAGCCTATCCAGAAGCCTGTAAGGTGAAGGGATAAATTCTGTGCTGAAGTACCCCTCTGCATGTGCCAGTGTTTCAAACAGGATGTCTGTGGTACAAGCTGGAGGATTCGTCTTGGAATATATTTAAAAATGCAACCTATATATCCGATGGTTAGAGCTTTGCAATGGAAAGAGAAATGCATAGCACTTTTTCTGATACACTTTTTACACTCCAACCCATTAACACAATACAATAATTTTCTTTTCACTTTGTACTGGCTAAACAAAAAGCTCTACATAGTAAAACACAAAATAAATTTACTCATCACATTTGTCAAGTTGGCTTCGAGAGGCTTAGGCTCCCTTTCCCGCAATCTTTATTATATTTTGTATTYCTTAGGAAATAGGCTTATGCCCCTAGGAAAAAAGAGAATTTGGCTCAGCTCTCCTCCCTTCCCAAAAAGGAGGAAAAAAGCAGCAGAAAAAAAAAGGCAAACCACTACCCTGAAACCAGAAAAAGAATACAAGTGAACTTCCTTTTCTGCTTATTTGTACAATTTAAAATAAAATGATAAAATTCACTTCACACTTCAGACCACTACAAGGAGACTTTGCCTCAAGTGAAAGTAGTTCCACATGGACCATTTTCTGCTTGTCTAATGTGTAAATGTGCTGTTTTATGTTGAAGTAAGTATAAGCAACTATGCAGTGCATATACAGTAACTCAGCTATTACTTTAGCCCCACAAGTGCCATGCCCTAAGGCATGCTACAGGCCATGCTTCATAAGGCAAAGTGTTTTCAATGGATTATCTGCAGTGGCATAGCATATAATAGAAAATGTTCTAGACCTGGTGAAGTTATTCCTGAAAATTCAGCATTCTTTCCAGAAGACCCGAGGGTAACTTTGGCACTTTGATGCCCTTTTCAGAGTGCAGCAGTCACTTTTTAAAGCAAAGTTCTGTAAAACTGCAAAGAATGTGGGAGCTTTTACACTATGTCCCTCTGTCCTATGAACAAACTTATGTGAGAAGAGGGAACTCTCTCCACCTGTTGCGCATAAATATTTGCAACAACTGTTAAAGAGATGAACCAGGTACACCAAAGCATGATCTGGAACATCGTGGAAGACGCAGCATAAAGGGACCTGTTTAACCTGGAATCCCACGCTCAGCAATTGCTCTCAATACAGCCTGGCTGGGAGCTGCTCCCTACTTACCGGCCAGGCAAGCTGGAGCTCATTACGTTTTGGCCGTACTCATAAGCACAGACTGGCCTCTGGAGAGGTCAGAGCAGTTGAAATAAGGCTAGTGTAAGGCAGATTTAAGACATTTTTTTTGTTAATGTTGCTGGGATAATAGCTCTGCTCCTTGATTTATTTTCATTTTTCCATGAACACATTTCTGTTGGCTTTCCTGTAAGAGAAATATTAAAGACAGCCAGCACAGCACTGTCTTTCCTACCAATGGTGAAGTAACGCTGGCAAAGCACATACGGGTACCAATCTATGAATAAGGGTCTTTGTAGTAAAGATCTTCTCATCTCCACAACGACTAGTACCAGGCAGCACATAGTACTGTTAATACACGGTGTGACAGACAATGCTAGTCTCTGAACTTGCTCTCCTCAAGAGAAGGCAAGAGAACAGTGACTTTCTAGCTTCAGGAGGTGGCAAAACATAAAGCAGGCCATTTTACAGCACTTGGAACTAATCATCCCAGGATTTCTTCAGATTTACTTTACCTATGATTGCAATTTGAAATGGCTAACACCAGGGCGTGCACCATTGCACACACAAGGAAGGATGCACAATTACCACCCCAGTCACTGTTGCATTGACAGTGGATGCCTCTTGATCCCCTCCTACTCCCAAAAATGTATCCCTCCAAATTGTTATTGCTCATTTGTTACTTTTAATATAGGTGTGACAACGTGGAAAGTCAGATTCAGGCTGTATGTCATCATAGGGCCCTGGGCAACCCAGGGGTTTGGCTGCGGAGGCTCGGGCGGCCCCTTCCTGCCGCTGCCCCAGGGAGAGCCTCCTGGCAGCATGGCAGGGGTTGTCTTTTTCCCCTCTAGTTTCACAAGCCAGTCTCTTCACCTTGCCAATGCCCAGAGTGATGCTACGTAAATCCAAGTCTGGACTGCTTTCATTTCTTTTAATTGTTCTGGATGATTTACTTCACACAGCAAGGTTCCTCACTGAGGTGAAGGCTCCTTGTACACAAGCACCTACACCATGCATCTGTAATCATGCCCTGTAAATGGCATCAGCAAAAGAAAGGAGTGACATTTTTTTCCTCTTGATCACAATGGAATAAACAACATTTTAAAGGTTAAATTATTCAAATTCTACAGTTACCTGTAAAATATGACGTCTCTGCTGTACCTTCAGATTTCTTACATCCAATTATTTTATACCATCCCACATTTCCTGACTACTGCTGCTTAAGGGGTAAAAGAAAAAAAAAAAGTGTTGTAACTAGTGGCAACTCATTTACTTCCACTGATAGCTACAGCTCCCAATACAAGGCTTTCGACTCAACTCAGGGAAGTTCGATGAACTACACAGCAAGCTAGTCAAACAGAAACAGACAGCACCCAAAAGCATCTCACAATGCCTTGTGCACTGAGAAATCCCTATCTGGGTGAGTGTCAACTTGAACTTTTTTAGGGTCAGACAAACATTACAGTTACGAGGAAGAAATAGTTAATAATTCTTAAAATGTTCTCTACACAGATGAAAGTAAAATAAAACAAAACCAGGTAGTTCAGCCTGAAATCTAATTTTAATTGGTGTGAACCTGTGGAGTCCCATCTATGCCAACACTGCCAGTTGCTACATGAGGTTGAAGGAACCATACTGACCAATACCAGCAGAGAATCTGGCCCTTCAGTAATAAAAGAAACTACATGATATCCAGAAACCATCCTATTGTTTCTAAGGGTATACTGAATTTTCATTTTTGATGTTGGGTTTATCTTTAAAGAAGTAAAACAATATTTAAGTACATGTGTGTAATCATGCAAGGAGGATTTAACTCCAAGACTCCCCTCTCTTAATATCCTTCCTGCCAATCCTTTATAGTCCTCTTCCTTTGCCTCCCAGGAGCACCCCTGCTGCTGATCCCCCTGCCTCTGGCTTTGATTTTGCATAGGTTATCCAACATGTAGGTTTATCCATGAAGATTCACTATTCTTCAGCTTAAAAGATACAGAAGTTGAGAACTGAAAAGCAACAGAGTCTAACCATTTCAATCATTCTGTCTATTCTTTATCAGTTTGCGAAAGCTATGCCTTTACATCCAGACCTTTTGATCCAGATCATTCTTTCACCCCTTTTTCTGATTCTGTTCCATTTCTCAAGGTGTAACCCTATTAATTCTTTTACATGTTTACAAAAAATAACTGCAAGAAATCAAGAAAAACAGCCATACAACATTGTGTAAAGTAACATTATGACTGAGCTTATAAAGAGATGCTGACTGAGGAATTTAAAGTTTTTCAAAACTTTTGATCTTGTTTATACATGTGAAGGTTTGATGTAAAAGCTTGATGTCAACTGTAAAGAGAAATATCTCTCAAGTCAAAAATAAAAAACAGACCTCCTGTTGAAACATACCCAATGATAACCAACAAGTTTCTGATCTTGAAGAGAACATCATGCTAGTGTCTTGCATTTAATATTATTTTATGCCGAACAGCCCTACTTTTTCTTCTCATTATTTTTTCTTCACAGATAAGTGTTTCCTTTGCACGCATCTGATAAAAAAAGAAAGTTACTGGGATAGATGTTCAGGAAGCCTTATTAGAACAACTGTCCTAATACTGGAGATTACATGTTATGTTATGTGAGGACCCTAAGTAAATGCAACAATTATTCTTTTCATTCATGATAATCACAATTATTAGTAAGTAGAATCATAATAACCGCTTTGTATTTAACTCTGAGCTCTAACCCAGCTGAGAAAAAACTGAGCCTTTCATTTCAGAATGCTTCTATATTTAATTTATTTTCYATATTTGTTAGTTTTAACTTTAGTTGTGGAACATCAGTGGAAAGAAGTCATTGAATGTTTAAGCATTACATATGCAAAAGGATCTTACTGCAAATTAGTAAGGATTTTTCTTTCTTGTCATGGTATCACAAGCTATAAACCAACATCTAGCATTTTACTGGATTTGTTAAAAACTGGAACAACTTTGTTTGATGACATAATTTTGGTGATAATAAACAAATGATACTGAAAACATTTTACCATTGAAAGGATGCTGGTAATCTTGTTTATAACAAAATAAGCTTTATATATATGCAAAATTGTTGGAAATAAGATACAATATTGATTTTATATAAGAAAAGAATTACTTGTATATTTGCTTATTGTGGCTACCAATGGGTTTTGGAAATGGGATTTTTTTCGGGAGGGGGATGCTGTTATTTTTAAAGAAAAATAAATCCAGAGACAGCCTAGGTATGCCACATGTGAACAAAAATTGCTGTTCAAATGTCACTCATGACCTGACACAGACTGGGAGAGGTTGACAGATATTTTAAAGCATACAGAAAGCCTAGAGAAATATTTTACCTCTAACTAGTTTATTCATCTTTTGTATATTCAGAGAGGTTTAAAATGCATTCCTATCTACCTGTCAGTGTTCTTCTAATGAGACCTTCTGCAATATCCATAGAAGGTAATGGAAAAGGGTCATTATAATTGCATGGAACGATATGAAGCAAGTATTGAAAAATCAGAAAGGATTACAGGACAATTTATTAGCATTTACAGTGTTAACATGTATTTTACTTCTGACCAAGGTCAGACATTTAGGTAAATTTGCACAGATGTCTTTAAAATATGATTGCTTGGTAAAAGCAAAGCATGATACAGCACATCAGCAGCAGAGTATTTATAAGTGTGACATAGAATGTGTGTCTATACACAAAGATAATCAGCCCCTTATGTGAATCATACACATTATAGGGAAATAAGGTCAGAGTTCTCATATAAAAAAACATATATGATAAAATATGGAACAACTATGATAAGATATGATAATGATAATAAACCAAAGGCAGAAGTTGTTTAAAGACAATGAACAGAAAAACAGTGGGGAAGGCGAAGAAAGTGGCATATGGAAAAAGCACAAGGGAAATAAGAATATTCTAGAGTATGCCGGAAGGCCACAGTTTTCCCAGGAAGGTGATTAAGTACATTGTATATTTGCCAAGTGCATTATTTGCATTTCAGATTTCTTTAAGTCAGTGGATTCTCCCTAAAGGCTCCATAAAAAGGATGAGTTTTAAAGAGGTATTTGAATGAAGACAAAAGACACCGATTTAAGTCATGAATAGAAGTCTACAAAAGTGAATAGTAAGATCCAGAATAAAAGACCCAAAAGGTAAAACGTATTAGGACAAAATAGAGAACCAAAGAGCAGTAAGAGACACCCTGTAGTACAGAGAATTAGAGAAAAGTAACCTTTAAAAATAAGCAGCTGCAGAGCTGGGAAAAGCTTTGAAGGAAAAGGTTTTCAGTCTAATAAAAAGTCAGTTTGCATTAACAGGAATCTTTTCATTGACTACAGGGGATTTCTGACCAGACTACATGAATTTCACCTTGATCATCTGAAGACATCTTGAACAACAAAAAAAGACTTTTTTTTTTTCATCTTCTCTTTTTAATGGCACAGGCCAAACTAACAAGAACACAGCCTATGTCAAAATATCATCATGACTCTACAGAATAGAAACTATGTATTTGTGAGAAGTTCGTTTCGTTTCAATTTACAGCCCAGACCTTGGACCAAAGGTTACACAATGTGGTAAATGAATGCCCTGACAGCATTTAAACTAATATATACTGAAGTACTGTACTACTCAGTTCTTTGCTAAACATAGATGAGCAAGTAGAGTTTGCTAAAAGTTACTAGAGATGTTGCTATTTCGATCAGCTAATGTTGCCTCACTAAAATCCACTGACTCACAATTTAACACTAAGAATAACGACTCCACTTTGTATCATGCAGTCAATATTTTCTGTGTGTATGTAAAGTTAGATCCTGCATAAGCAAAAAAACATTTTAGGTTGATTAAGATGCACAGCAAATAAAATCAGTCATATAAATCAGTCAAATAAAATACCCATATACTCAAAAGTGAATGTAATTCTTTTTGATCAAATGAAGAGTTGTGTAGGCAGAGTTTCCCATCCACATTTAGGTTTGGTCTCTGAGAATTCTAATAGCAGGTAATCTGAAGTGCTCATTAGAGATATGCAAGTAATTCATTACCTAAGTGTGTCTAATTTAACCATATTTTCCCCTTCAATGAAGCCTGCCCTAGTGGAAATTAGTGATCCAGCCCACATGCTTCCAATCCTGTTGGCACTTTCAGTTTACATCTGCAATTTTTTCAGAATTCTAAAAATGACTCTTTCTGATCTCCACTGGGTATTATATGCAGCAAGTATAATTATGCTCTTGGCAAGCTAGTGAAAATTAAACCCTTACAAGCAAGGAGGGGAGGAGGTGGAAGAGAGGGTGAAGAAGCAGAGAAGAGGAAGAAAATCCAGTTTAAAGTGAATTTATCACAAGCTCACTTGTGTGTAAGCAGAAGGCAGCTACATATTGTAATCTTACAGCACACTTCTAGGAGATGGTGACATTTGGCTCATACTTAATGAAAGCTTAGGAAGGGTACTTTAATGATTCAAATAGCAAGTGTATCTATGGAAGATACTAAAGTAAAGAAACCGGCAAGGGTGTCTTCTGTAAGACAGCAAATGATCTACTCCTAAAAATCCACTCACACTGACAAGGCAAGGAGGATCTAGTATGTTAGGTCTTGCAGTGCTATACACTATACACTCTGAGCTCTGATTTTCATACTCATCACTTTGCTTTTTTTCCCCAGTAACAAAATAACAACTCCTGCTAGTATACCACCCTGCTGTCTATTTTAATTGAAATCTTTACCAGGCCTTGTTCCTTCAAGAGTTATAAAACCTTAAAGTAAAGCAAGCAGTAGATGAGGTATTTGGGGGAATTTATCAGTGTAACACTTTCCTTCCTTCGTCTTACAATCTAGCATCTTCACTGTACCCTGGTGTCTGAAAGCTGGCAATACCTCCATATGTTGTACAGATGCACTGCTACGGAGAAGGAAGGGGCTACAAAGATCCCTTTCCCTCAAACCTCAGAAAAGTACCAAAAAAAAAGGCCTGTCCCATACAATGACTGCAAACAGTCTACAGAGCATATCGTRTCAACCATCACAAAAGTTTCTACAGGGCTTCCAAAGGCAGCCTCACTGTTACGCTCACAGGATGACAAGGGTGAGATGCATATACTTAGTTTTTGAAGAAGAAACTACTACGCCTTCACTGGCTGGGCTGAACTGCACCAGTCATACAGCCTGTGCAGGTGTGGCCTTAGCAGCAATCCTCGTGCTCACAAACACAACCTGGACAGTTTCCGCAAGAGCAAGTTTTTTGCTCAAAAAGTGTCCTGCAGAGCTAATTCCTCTCAAAGAAGGAAACAAATAAAAAGATTAAAAAAAAAAAAAAAACTCTCCACAGAAAAAGCTGACTGTTTCAGCTGCCTAACTAACTGGAGCTAAGAAAGGCCACTTTCAATGGCTGAAATGTCAGCAGCATGATTCCACAATAGTTTTAGCAGGCAAAAGTATTCTGTATGAGTGAAACCATCTAAAACTGTTTTGTAGTAGGTATGAGCTATGGGTTTGCTCCACACAATACATATTGAAACGTGCACATCACAGATGAGAAAAATCTCAACAACAAACAGTTAATGGATTCCTTTATATGTCAGTACTCTTTTGTCATTAGTGTACTTATACCTACAACAGTGGTCAAAAATTATCTGCAACATGCTGTAAGAGAAACTGTGGAAAGAGTTAGCCATCATGTGTTTTTTTTTTTTTTTTTTTTAATCTGCCTGCCCCTGAAATGGAACAAACAAAATTTGAATCGCTGCAAGAGTGTGTGTTTTGCACACAGAAGCCACAGAGAGCAGCATTACTGCAAGCCTGCTGGGAAAGTACAATAAAAATAAATCAGAATGAAAGAAAGCACTGTGGTTAATCCATAAAGATGGAAAGCCAGAATGAAAGGTTAAGAAGTGGGAGCTTAATGGTTATTGTCCTATTATATTTTAGGAACTTGATCCTCATTTTGCCAAGGTAAATGCAGTGCCAAGTAAAAACAGGTCCATATTTCTAGTCTTAATATTTACTTATGAAGATGTTGGTGATATTCACATTGCAGAACAATTCTTAAAATAATAAAAAAATGTTTTGCAGGAACATTGCATAAAGTGAAGGTTAAACTGAGTTACTTATTTCTTTAGGGGATTCTCAGTTGCCAGCTAGATCTGAGTGGAAGCAGAGAGGGAAACTGCTACATAGACATGATCACATCTTGTGATAAGAAAGGGATAAACCAATTAATTGTTTATTGAGGGAGGAGAGTATGACTTTTTAGCAGTAAATCAGTATCTGCTTTGTGAGTCTTTAATCGCCGTTTTGAGAAGCATGAATAGGTGCAGCCAGAGAAGCGGTCCTGCCAAGAGGAGAAAAAGAGTGCAAAACACCATAGCCAGAATTTTTTTGTTTTACTGAATAAACCCCTGGAGTTGGCAGAAAACCTCAGTCAGAAAGGTTTCAGGATAAATTAGAGTTTGAATAGTCTTAGACTAGATGATAAGCTTTGTCCAGGGAAGTTAAGAAGACACTACTGCAGAACAGAAAAAATGACAGGGAAGTCACTGAAAAGTGACATTTTCCTTATTACTGCAAGTTCTCTTCAGCTTCCCGGAGGAGTTCCTCTGACTGTGTATTCATTGACCCTCCAAAATATTTGGGCCCATACCTGCTGCATTTGATGAACTGTTAATGAATCCAAAAGAAAGTTTTAAGGGCTCCCATCAGGGCAGTTAGTCATGCCAGGGCGCTATGTGAAGGAGTCTGGAGACCGAAAGCGCTGAGAGGCCCAATTCTCACTGGGTTTATCTCCCATTCTGCAGCAGGACAGCCTCAAGAACAGCAATTCCTCTCAGAGCCACAGACCCTAACACCCAAAGTAGCTGATCACTGAACTGAAGTTGCTGGTCCATCAAGAAAACCATTGAGCTCCATTGAGCAACTGCAGGGAGCCTCTTTAATTCCAAAACACTATGTGCCAGTGCTCCTGCAACATTTTTTTTTAATTTGAATTTTTGATTCAGCAAATTGTAAAAAGGTTTAGTTTTCACCTAGTTCAGACTGATTTTTTTTTCAAACCATAAGATTCCCAAATCTGGATGCCTTTCTGTGATCTCCACTGTTACAGGCTATTTAAATCAAATGACAGGAGTTTCAGCCCTATGCTTTGTAGCTATGATATCAGATATTTAGCCAGTCTTTGATGTGCATTATTTGCATTATTAGCTCCTAATTGTTCCCCATATACCATATAAACCAATCAATCATGTAATTTGAAAGCCAGATTTAGAATACAAGTAAATTTGTTTGCCTCTTTTTTTTTTTTTTTTTTTAACAGTACAGGCAGTTCTGTGGGCAGATTGTCAATAGCATGCAAGCTCTGTTTTTCAGTTTGGGGAATCCATCAACTCTCTCTTGTGAGGATTCTCCAATGTCTAAAAACAGTTGAAAATACTAATCTCTGCCAAATTTGTCATGTTTATGAGAAGACAGACAAAACATATTCAGCATCTGGGTGATGATCAGTGCATTAGTAATTACGACAGTTACAGAGAGCTTATAAATAGTCACCTAAATATTTTTTCTTATTAATAAATTCATACCATACAACCCCATTTCTGCAGAATGAAACCTCTGCATATTCCCACATCTGTCCCCTGTGCCTGTTTGTCTGTACAATACCAAGTTGTACCCTAAGTCCTTGAAACCAGACTGGGTTATGCTCTTTCCATCTCAGTGAAGCTTTCACCTTTTCTTCACAGAAAGAAACTATTACTTCTGATTCTATTAAAATACATTTTATGTATTTTTCAGGCAGGTTTATTGGCTGCAAGATTAATATGCACCTCCAATTCCAGAGGTCACACTGCCTCTTTAGAAAGAAGCACTTTCTCTTTTGGTCCTTTGTATTTATCAAGAATCACACAAGGTAAAACACTTAACCTGTAATAAACAGAGAGAAGAAAATCTGCAATGAGACTGAAGCTACAGCCTTATCTTTGCAAATGATCCTCGTTTATTTTTCTGAATTTAATGTTATTAATAACTTCAATGGCCATAAAATGCTGCATGTGCAAGGCATTAAAAGAAACATGAATCCCAAACAATGTTTTACAAATAAACAAATAATTTTTTAAAGTGGCAACAAAAAGAACAATTGCCTTCAGTTATGTCAGGTTTTACATCCTTAGCAATTTACTCATATTTCATAGGACATTGTGTGTCTTCTATTTGTCAAAAAGTAGATGAAAAGCCATTTTGCACTGTGTTGGAAGTGACAACTCTAATAAAAAAATAAATACTTATTGCAGGTAAATGTTTTCTGGTTTTGGTCTGGCCATAAAAAAAGAGAAAAAAATCTCATGGATTTGTTATTCTTCTGCAAGTTGGAAAGAGTGGAATCTACAACACAGCACACATATACCAGACAGTGAAAATCTCCAACAAAGACTGGCAAGACAATGTGTTTCTTACACACTATGCATGAATGTTCCCTGTCTTGATGCAAAGACCTTATGATCTCTGGTGCCAAGTGTTCAAGTCCCAGCTGTGGATTTAAACTCAATCTCGTTTTGAGTTTCCATTCTGTTGGCAGCGGAGTCATTCTTCACTGCACTGCTCAAGCCAGGAAAAGGCTTCCTGACTCGGAGGCAGACTCTGATAAGCAATGGCTATAAGAGAAGTTGTAATTGCACAAGCTCTTTCTTCTCCCCAACAGGTATTACTACAAATGAGCGTCACTGAAAATTCTTCTGAGCTTTAACAGGGTAGATAACCTCAGAGGCAATTGTGAATCTAACACTGTGCCCAGATTAACAAACTGGACAGAAAAAGGCTTGTGTTATTTAACCCCTTCCCAGCAGCATCCATTTTGGTGGTAGGTCTTTTCTTTAAGAAAGCCTTCTGAGATAAGGCAGGTGAGCAGGTAGGCATAGCCTGAACATTAGTGAAAGCTGCACTGCTGAAATAAGAGAGCAGAATGTTAAGACTGCAAAATCAGGCCCCCAGAAGTTAGAGAATGCCAGAATAACAATTGTTCCCCTTTATTTTCCTTTCTCCATACATAAACATTGTATATGTGGTTGGCTATTTCTCCACACCGACTGCATAGATACAATGCTTATTAATTAGTATCTATTCTATAATTTCCTTTATTCTCACTATCCACTCAATACACCACACACTCTTTCCTTGCTCAAATCATGACTTGATACCAAATTACTAACTTCCTCAAGTGTTCTTAATGCTGCCAACTATAACTTCTTAGTTCTTTCTAAATATTGACAGATTTATCCACACAACATCATTGTGCAGTGTGGTAGTATTACTGTCCACATTTTACAAAGTAAAGCTGATGTGCAGTTACTAAAGCCCAAAACACAGAAGTATCAAATAAATGGAAGAACTCTAGGGTCGTGTTTTTCTGGTGGTTAGCATTGCATTGCCTTTCACATGTTCAGAACAGAACCCCCACTGATCTCAGCTACAAGCGCAGGGGCACAGGAACTCTCCAAGTCAGAACCTGTGCATCACATGTTGTCACAGAGATAGTAAGAAACACACAGTGAGCAAGCCTTCASTTAAATGAAAGCTTCACTTAAGTCTCTTGTCACCAGGCTAATTTCAGTTCACTTTTCCGAATTCCCTCTCCAGCCAATGAAGAGGGCTAACTTAGCGTATCTAGCATACACCGCTGTTCCGACTTTCTCACCACTGATATCAGAGGGATCCTACAGAAGTAAGATCCTAGACTTTAAATTAGCCTTCATGAATATTTTCCACCTCACAGTTTCTATTCCTCATCAACCTGCCTACTTACATTTTCCTTGCTGACTGTTTCTGAGCAATCTCTGCTAATGCTCTCCCAGATTCATAAGCCCTGTTCATAGATCTTGCCAATACCATTCCTCACCTTTGCTCTTATTTTCAGTTTTCACATTCCTGCCTAGCTGCAGSTGCAGTCAGCATCACCCATGTGCCACCCTATACCTCCCAGTTGGCTCCTGTCAACTCTTACTCCCTCCACCCTAGGTACCTTTTCCCTCCATGTCCCCAATTTCATGCTCCATGCCCATTCCTCACCTCACTGCAACCAAGCCAGACAGTAATTCTCAGTTCTGTTGGACACCAGATGGACAAATACTAAAAACATAGAAGAGAAGGTCTCTATGGAGACCAAGCACTCTGCATTTTAAAGGAAAAGGACTGCTCACCCCAGTATAAATGGATAGAGCTATTTAGGGGTGGTTCATGTTGCAGTCAGGTCACACCAATGATTTCTGAGAGATAAAAGCAAGCTCAATGCAGACAGAAATCACAGACTTTAGCTGCCAAATCCTAATGCTCCGACTGAGCCAGGGCAAACAGAGGTATTTTTCAGTGCTTATGTGGGGACTAAATTTGGGTGCTTTTTTTTTCCTAAAGGAAGAGCAAAAGATTCATTCTTATCAATTCCAAGTTCAGTTTCCAAAGCAGAGAGGAACAAAATTTCTTTTAGTAAACAGTTATAAGAGGCTTTGTTTTGTGTGTGTGTGTGTGTGTGGTTTTTTTTACTTAAAAAAAAAAAGATGCAATAATGTATTTTGCATCTATCTCATTCTTATCTGGACATTGTCCAAACTTTGAGCCTAGGCAGATATTGGCAAGGGAAAACGTCAGACTTAAATTTGGCACCATTATAAGCAAGTGAAGACAATCTCCTCATGTGAAAAGTTTCATGTTTAAAAAAGATGCTGCTATCACATCACCTATCAGAGTTTGCTCATATGGGCAAATTATCTGGATTTGCTTCACAACAACAAATTCCTATGCTGATATACWCACTAGTTCTGCAACACTTAAAACAAGCTGTACAAGCAAAAGTGCTGCATTTTATGGGTCTAATTCACGATTCCTGATACATCCACATTTCTGTTTTACTTGGCTGGAGTTTAGCCAAGTAAAGTGTAAACTCTTGTTCATTGTACTGATGGAGGATTAGTTAGACCTCCCAAACTAGCAGTCCATCTGCTCTGTCAGCTAATGCTATTGTCCTGGAGATACCACCTCCTTTATTGTTCCACTAAACAATCCATGCCAGCTCTTTTCTCAGCTGACACTGACAAGTGCATGCGTCAAGCCGTTTGCATTCTCCCGCACACATCTGTGATATTGAATATAGCCTTTCATGGTTTCAGAAAATTTAAAGCCTAGTAAAAGCTAGGAAATGTAATACAATAACAAGAAGAAAATGCACAAGCTTTTAATTGCACTACATGGGTTTATCTCATCAATGCAATGTCCAGATTTGAGTGTTTACTTTGCTCTGTTCCACCCTTTTCCTAAAAAAAGATAATTTAGCATTGCAATGCAAAAAAAAAAAATTTTAAAGCACTCAGCAAATGTGGCATACCTTTACATATAAAGAAAATTGTATTCCCTAGCATGAAATGTTCTGGTAAAATTCCCTTTTTTTTTTTTTTTTWATAGGTGTAAGAATATAATCCCTTTCCTTGAAGGCTGCCTTTTGGGTTGAATCCACAGAACAGAGGGACCAGAATACGGAAATCAATTCCTGCCAGGAGGCTGCTGAAAAGCTCTAGCTAAATGAACTGATGCAATCTTGATACAGGACTTATAGTCAGCAGTGACAACAAAATTCTCATTACTCCCAGCATCTCAAGGAAAAAGAAAGAGATGGAGTGAAACTATAGCTGTTGAAGATGGTAGAAATCCGAGATTATTGATAAGGCATGGACCAAACTAATACTTCAGTGCTCTAGCCCTTACAATATCTAACACTGCTTCATTCAAACCTCATGTGAACTTCATGTGATCCAAAACAATACAGACTTATTTGCCAATGCCAATTAGTCAAAGACAGAAAAGAAAACAGTGTAGATAGAGAAGTCATTATTCTTTAACAGAACAAGCTAAAATTGCAATTGTTGCCTACAGCACACATGTATTTAAGAAAGAAACAATACCTCTACTCATTGGCACAGTATCTGTATGAAATATTAAAAAATCAAACATTTACTTTTGCTGATTCATCAGGCTCTCAGGGAGTGTTATTTACTGGATATTCAGAAAAGGAGCCAAGCTTCCAAACCCAGAAAGGGAAGTAGTGTCTCTCTGTCATGCCAGACCACATTCTCAATTTGTCCTTCAAATGGTTCCTACAGTGGCTTTCAACCTCTGATAAGGAACCACAATGACCACAGCTCTTGGACTAGGGCAATAGGTGACAGGTACTAGATTTAAAGGTGTACAATGAAGGGGAAACCCAAAGCATTCTCTTCTCCTAAAGGAGCTTGCACTCCTTTAAAATCTTAATTCCTTTACATCAATATAAACCCATCTCCAGAGATTTCTCTAGACTGAATTCTGCTTCCAAATAGGAGGCAACTGACAATTATCCACCAGTGTCCCAGTTTAACTAAATTGGTTTTAAATTGGAACAACTTGTTATAGGGAAGGGGGAGTTCAAGAGGGATGTAGTTTTGCCTGAGACATATGATTGGGCTTACACATTTGAAAGGGAAGGTCCCATCCTTTGGATGCAGTCTGCCAGGCCCATACAGCTGCTTTTTTTTTTTTCTTTTTGCTATAAAGCATTTCAGCAAATGAAAAATCTTAATTATATTTTTTAAAAAGAGGTCAAAAGCACTTGTAATTTGTTTTAACACAAGCAAGTGCAGTGAGGTGACATATAATCAAGCATTCCCAGATTGATGTATTAAAACGCTTTTCTACCAACTCCTGTCCTGCATCTGTGATGTAAGAATTCTCCTTCATTATTCCTTTTTATTATTTACCCATGCAGATCACTGTGACCCTTGCAGATCATTGTGAATGTAGATGGTAATAGAAAGTCCTTTCCAACACAAATCTTTTCCTTGAGCATATAAAAGGTTTGTTCATTAAACATCCAAACAGAAATCATTCCTCAGCGAAGGAACTAGTTGTTTGATTCATCTATAATAACCCACAGAACAGTGCTAAAAAGGTGCAAAGAAGCCAGATAATCAACTGCATTTGCTTCTTCCAACAAGAGGCCTCCAGTAATTGGATGTCAGGGAAGAAAGAAAGAGAAAAAGAAATAGGAATACTTTCATATAAATCATTCTGTAAGAAAAAGAAACCTGTATATATACTATCTAAACTCTTTTTTTGTCTGCATGGATGGCTTTCCCAGCCCAGGTGTTAACCTGAGAAAACAGATCCATCTGGTCCTGACTGTTAAAGTGTAGGAGACCTCTGTTCAACAGCAACTTCTTCCAAATTGCAAAGCATTCTAACTCCCTTAGATTAGAAAACAGTAGACTGGAAAATTGCAGGAGATTGGTTTCCACAGACTCTCTGTTTACAACCGCAGGCTGTAACAAGACAGCTATGACTCGTTCTGCAAAGGAGCTTGCCTGCAGCAAGTGCCCAGGGGGCAAGCAAGGATCCTCTGTTGTTGCAAGAGTGGATCTCTAGCAAAAAAATCAGTGTGGTAACTCCGGAATTCTGTCTTCCTCCCTTTCCTCCTCCAATTATTATCATCATCATCATCATCATCATCATCATCATCATCATCATCATTATTTTAGCTCAGGCAATCAGTCTAAATATCATTAAGGAGACAAAATCTTGGCTGGATTTAATAAAAATATTATGAGGAGAAAAAAAATTATCCAAGAAGTAATGAAATAACAAGGAATTACTACAAAAAACCCTCTCATAATCAGATACTGCTTTTATCACATCATATGCATTAAACTTCTCTGAACTGATGTCCTTTTCATCCTAAAGTACTAAATTAAATATCTGTTCCTTGTAGAATTTGATTCATCTAAACTAGATTAAAATCAAATCATGTACAAAATCAATTTCACTTAAAGTACAATAATCCCAGCCCACTGAGACCCCCTTCTAGTAATCACAATGAATGCTGTCTCTACCACCATTGCCATCCCTTCTTTTCCCCCCTAGCCTTTCACTGGATGCATAATTTTCATATCATATTATAAATTATGACCTTGTATATCTTATTCACATCTTATTAGAACAACTTGGCCAAGAAGCCAGAGGCAAGACAGCCTCATTCAAACATTCCTCCAGGGTTTTCAGGTCAAGTCATTTTTTAAATTGGGATTGGTATAAACCTCAAGGGATTTCTTGATTTAAGAAAGAACTACAAATATTTAAGCTGTTTTGGGAGGATTATGGTGACATTGGATCGTGGGATTACCTCCCGCATAAGACTCAGGGGATTTGGACTGGTTCGGCATCTCGTCAGAAAATTGGGCAAAAACAGTTCTTATGTGATGTTAATCAGATATTCAAACATTCCTTACTGTAAGCATGTCAAAAGGTAGCAAACAAAGGAAGAGGGAAGCAGTTGCTTCTAGATGTGTAGGAAACAAAAGCAATTCTCTGACATGCAGTAGCATTTTGCCTTTTTTATAAGGCAGAGCAATTCCTAGTGAGAATAGGCCAAAATCCTGAGAAAAGTACCAAGCAATAGGTTAACCAGATTGGTTATATTCCAGCAATTTCAGAACCTGCCCTTTAGAATTTCAGATGATCACAACCAACAAGGTTGTATCTAATTAAATACTTTTACTAATAATTAATAACACTTGGCACTTCTACAACAGAGCACCATTTGTCTTGGAGCACTTTAATCTAATAACCAAGTCTGACAACAATCTTCCAAAACAGGAAACTACTCTTTTAGCTTATGTATTTAGAACTGTGAGAAGGCTTTAGGYAAAACCACCGCTGTCCTAGTCAGAATCAGACTCTTACTCAGATCTGAGACCAAGCCTGAATTGCAGTTGAAACCATCCTGTCAAGAACAGCACTCTAATAAATTCTCTGACCATCAAAAGTAAGTGTGAAAAATGTCATTCTCTTTCAGTAACTTCTTTCTCTCTCTCTCTTTTTTTTTTTCTCTCCTAAAGCAGAAGTTAAGAGGGAAAGAATGACAGGAGTTAAAGTCATTCACCACTGGAACAATAAAAGGAACAATAGCAAGCAACAACGAGAAATAAAATGGCTACCTGAGAACTGTAATTGCTTTGTGCTGCCAAATGTAAAGGGTCAATGCCAGACTAGCATACTGAGAAAAATATTGCAAAGGAAAATAGATTTTTTTACAGAAGGAATAGTGAGAGGATGTTAGAAGTCACTCTTAGAAGGGGCAATTATGTGTTGTCAAATATGGATCCAATCCTCTCAATCAAATTATATTTTTTGTAACCTGAGTCAACAAATTGGTTAAAAAAAAGAAAAAAAAATGAAACTGGCATTTATTAATTGAAAGATAAATATATGTCCAGTGTGGAAAACTGATCTTTTCCCCCTTGAGCTGTTTCTCTGGAGAATGAAGAAAATGTCCTTCTTCAAAGGCATGTCCTTTATTTCCTCTTCCAACTACTGCATCATCAGACATGTCTCTACCCTCTCTTTCACCTCTGTAGCCTCACATATCACTGTACAACACATTGTGCAAAGACATCAAGGTTAGTTTCAAACTGCAGAGGCAGAAGATAAAGTAGACTGGCCTGTGATGGGAAACACAATCATAAGTTTGCGTTTTTTAAAGGTCCCTGGCAGGACTCACTGATGGAGAAATCTCTCTCTTGATGCATAGAAAGTTCTTATGTGACAACTCCAGTGTACCAAAATTTAGCTGTAATAGTCTCTCTATCTTAAACACAAGCTTTCTTCTTTTAGGCAGCACAGGAATCACACTGTACATAACAACAAAGATTGTCTATGATGGAGAAAAAAGGGGAAAAAAGAACAATCTTAACTAAACTTGACAGGAAACTATTTTCCACTCACTCATGAAGAGATTCCAGCATCACTGACAACAAGCCCTGCTGATTGGGGTCAGTAACTTTTCAAGCCCAAGGGGACCATCTTTTCCAACTTCAATCACAGTCTCATAACTTCTCTATAAATAAACATACCAAGGAAAAAAAAAAGCAGGGAGAACTAGCAGTAACAATGCACATACAGCAGCAGCATCCATTAAACCATAGTAATAACGTTTGTGTGTTCTAGGATGTCTGGAGAGGAAAGAATCAGTTTCCTTCACACAGAWGAATCAAGTTTTATTTGAACTATGTTTATAACTTTGAATGGGTTGGTAATTTTACAAGCACATCTGCCCAGACAAATGCATTATAAACACTAAACACCATCTGAGAAGCTTCTAACTTTTTATGCTCACACAGGGAAAACTGCAACAGCATACATCAGATATTTAACTAACAAAAAAATGAGAGTTCATTTTTAATGCTGATTCGTGATATAAATATTTTTGTGCTTAGGACTCCAAGGGCCCCTTTTTTTTTCATTGAACCTGAAACTGAGCTTTCAAGCAATCTCACTTTCTGTAAGACAGGAAATTAGAATTCATGATAATTCTCATGGTTAACCTAAAAGTCTAATACATTTCTCATTAGTGGTATTCCAGAATACTACTATTTTTACAAAGGGGAGCAACACTTCTTAAATTCTCAGAGCTGTGTATCCTGAGACAATCTTATGTGAAAGCTCATATGGGGGGARGTGGGTGCAGGGAGGGAAGAGAGGAGATTAGTATTAAAGGGATTTCAATTTATGGATGGTACGATCAGAAACAGTTACATTGAAAATCAAATGTTTTTGGGGCTATTTTGTAAAGATCTCATTGACCATTTTATCTTTTGGGGTTTTTTGTGTGAATAGGAAAAATTCCCTGGGATAGTCTTACTCCACCAAAGAAAAATATGCACATTAAAAGTTAATCTGCAGCCATAGCTATAGATGAGCTTCTAGATATAGAGCAAATCTCAGTATCAAAATACCCGGAGGAATCTTTAGTAACATCAGTATTTCTGAGATGAGAAACTTTGTTTTTCACTATTTTTGAAGTCCATGTCAGTGAACACAAAAAGCCTAGGAACTGTTTACTCAGTTCAAGAGACACTTACAGTTTTGGGTTTTTTTTGTTTTTGTTTTTTCCACATATACCACAACTGTCAGCAAAAAGCATTCTAAAATCATAATATTCTAGAAAGGTAAGGCTGATGGGACCTCATGGCATCAACCTGTCCATCTTACTAAGTGCAGCAGGATTAAGTATGCCTACCAAATATTTGCCTAACCTAAACCTAAAAACTTGCAGAAATGGGGATATCACAGAATCACAGAATGGTTGAGGTTGGAAGGGACCTCTGGAGATCATCTAGTCCAACCCCCCTGCTCAAGCAGGGTCACCTACAGCACGTTGCACAGGATCGCGTCCAGGCGGCTTTTGAATATCTCCAGAGAAGGAGACTCCACAACCTCTCTGGGCAACGTCTTCCAGTGCTCTGTCACACTCACAGTGAAGAAGTTTTTCCTCATGTTCAGATGGAAGTGTCTGTGTTTCAGTTTGTGCCCATTGCCTCGCGTCCTGTCGCTGGGCACCACTGAAAAGAGTCTGGTCCCATCCTCTCGACACCCTCCCTTCAGATACTTGTACACATTGATAAGATCTCCTCTCAGCCTTCTCTTCTCCAGGCTAAACAGGCCCAGCTCTCTCAGCCTTTCCTCATAAGAGAGATGCTCCAGTCCCCTAATCATCTTTGTAGCCCTTCGCTGGACTCTCTCCAGTAGTGCCACGTCCCTCTTGTACTGGGGAGCCCAGAACTGGACGCAGTACTCCAGATGTGGCCTCAGCAGGGCTGAGTAGAGGGGGAGGATCACCTCCCTCGACCTGCTGGCAACACTCTTCCTGATGCACCCCAGGATACCATTGGCCTTCTTGGCCACAAGGGCACATTGCTGCCTCATGCTTAACTTGGTGTCCACCAGCACTCCCAGGTCCTTCTCAGCAGAGCTGCTTTCCASYAGGTCAACCCCCAACCTGTACTGGTGCATGGGGTTATTCCTCCCCAGGTGCAGGACCCTGCACTTGCCTTTGTTGAACTTCATGAGGTTCCTCTCCGCCCACCTCTCCAGCCTCTCCAGGTCTCTCTGAATGGCAGCACAGCCCTCTGGGGTATCGGCCACTCCTCCCAGTTCTGTATCATCAGCGAACTTGCTGAGGGTGCACTCTGTCCTTTCATCCAGGTCACTGATGAACAAGACTGGACCCAGTACTGACCCCAGGGGACACCGCTAGCTACAGGCCTCCAACTAGACTCTGCGCTGCTGATTACAACCCTCTGAGCTCTGCCATTCAGCCAGTTCTCAATCCACCTCACTGTCYACTCATCTAGCCCACACTTCCTGAGCTTCCCTATGAGGATGTTATGGGAGACAGTGTCAAAAGCCTTGCTGAAGTCAAGGTAGACAACATCCACTGCTCTCCCCTCATCTACCCAGCCAGTCATTCCCCCATAGAAGGCTATCAGATTGGTTAGGCATGATTTCCCCTTGGTGAAGCCATGCTGACTACTCCTGATCACTTTCTTGTCCTCCACATGCTTGGAGATGGCCTCCAGGATGAGCTGCTCCATCACCTTTCCAGGTGATGGAGCATTTCCATCTCACAGCCTCCTGAGTAACCCGTCCCCGGGCTTAGATAGCCTTATAGCTAAAAGTGTGGTATGATCCTATATTTTGGCTATTATCTCTGTAGGCAACTCGTGAATTAAGTTCTGTGCTCGGCACAAGCATTTAGCTGTTCCTTCAGTATCAGCCATGTGTGCTGGCTGTATGACATCTGCCACAGGCTATCTATCTTTGTAGTAATAGCAGAAACACATTAAGGGCTCAAGCATCCACACACAATTATCAGCACTCTTTAACTGTTAAATTGCTGCCATCGTTTTTAACTGTTAACTTGCTGCCATCRTTTTTATTCAAGCCAAATAGCTTTTCCCAGATAACGCCTGAGTGTTGCTTGTGAAATAGCAGCGACCACTGGTGATTTCCAACTGGCATTACAGACCAGGCCATCCTGTTCTGGAAGCAGGGGAATTTAACAGGGGAGAATTTAGCCATATGGATACAACTCTGTTGCACTATCTGAGGGCCAGAGAATGGCCCTGGCATGTTTCTTTACTAGAATAGTCCTAGCCGAAAGGAGAGAGACATGTTTCTGTTAGAGAATAACTCAGACTAATTAATGCTATTCTTTTTTTTTTTTGCCAAAATATAAGTATAAAATTGGCATTCTGTAGCTATGTAAGATGAGATTGAATTTCCTCTGTGAAATCACATTTCAAATCTGTTCCAAACAAAAGTACGCATCAACTCCTTGAAAGAAGAAAAAAAAACCAACTTGCCTTGTTTGGCACCTGATTTATCAAAAAAAGTAAAAATCCCAAAACAATATTACTGTATATGAAACCTAAGCCTTTTTCCTAGCACTATGTGCTTCTGGGATTTCTGTGTATACCAAACTTCAAAGCTTTAACCATTTTCCTTATATCTGGACAGTTGTAGAAGACAGCTGCTCCAACAAATCCCATTCAGTACTTTCTCAGCAAGTTCACTGTCTGATACCAGTAATGTTGTTCCATGCAAAGGGACACTGTTTTTATCACATGCCAGTAAGAGCTGCCTTTTTTACATGAGGCTTAATGGTGAAGGATATGCTTTCTCTTGTTATACTGGTATACTTCCACCAGTGGTAACAATACTGTGAGTCATGGCCTGCAGCCACTCTTCTAATCACAGTGCTAATTAGCTCAGGATAAGAGAAAGAAGGACTAAGCCTTTGCAGTACACAGTGGTGACATATCTGTCAGGCACCCAGTTGYAAAAAGGATCCCTAGATCCACACTAGGTTGTCAGGCTCTCCTTGCATTTTAAGTGCTTAAGAGCTTTACAAAAGCCAGCAGCCTGAACAAGGAGATACATAAAGTAATCAGAAGCAAGGAGAAGAGAGGGGGATGTGTGAAAACCACCTCTCAGGTAGTATGCCACCTAACTTCAGGTTGTAGTGCAGTGTTTATTTCCAGTATACTTTCTCCCACATGAACCTACTTTTGGAGGTAAGTACTCCAAAAAGAGTAGGAGTCATGTCATGTCATGTCTTTAATTCTTAAGTAAAACTAAGGAACGGGAAATGTCATCTGTCATTGCTACTTCTCCCTCTCCACACAGACACACACTCCACATCCTGGGCTCTGATGACAGGATCCCTGGACAGGTTGGTAGAGGTTCAGTCTGTGTTTTTGCTCTGGCAAAGCTGTTAGGATGGCAGCCCAGGAGGAAGAATATTGGCTTTGAAAACAACATAAGCAACAGACAGGGCTTTTAACAGGCCAGAAATTTCCACACCCAAGCAGCTGTATGTATATATTGATGCAGAAGCGTTGCAGACTATATCAGCAGATATGTTGGCACACAGGGACTTCAACACAATGGTAGCTAACTAGGCTTTTGAAGATTTCATTCCCATCTAAGTGCTGAGCATACACACATAATCCGTGATGTAAGTGATTAAAGTCCTTTAACCCAAAATGTTTGACATGTTTGTGAGAACACAACAGCCTAGAGAATTGCCAAAGCCAGAGGAACTCAGTTGCTTGGAAAAGCTCATAAGAATATTCAGAAATTCACTTGTGTATAGTATGACTCAAACTACTCTGATGACATTTGGAAATACAGCAGTCACTTCCCAGCACTGGCAAAGTAACAAATAGATTAGTAGCTAATCTGAAGTTCTGCTGGGTGTTTGAAAGGTGATATTTTCTATCATGTCAAAGCATCTGACATTTCATATTTTCTTACCAACTAATCCTAACTTATTAAGGTCACCAAAGCAAGTGTTTTCATTAAAATCTAGTCAGAACATCTCTTTAACAGACTTTTCAAATAAATTCTAATCACCTACAGTACAACCTTCAGTTAATTTTCCAAATATTTTGTTAACATTTTACAGTTGTGGGTTTCTTTGATGTCTCCTTTTTAGGTACCCACATCATATAAAGCTGCTGTTTTCACACTTTATACTCACTTTCTAATGCACATAATCATGTTAACTGGTAGTTAATTTGTTTTTGATTGTTAGAATTACATTTTCAAAGACCTTTTAATCATTTTGACAGTGTTTTCTCCAGCCTGTTTACAAAGGCAAATGGTTTGATCTCTCCAATAGGAGACTTTTTAATGAAATCATTATGCCATTTAAAGGTGGTGATTTTTGCTGTCACAAGCAGTATCACAAGAACACAAAACAGGAAAAAGTTTAACCTGGTGCATATGGAAAAACATAAATGTAGCCCAAATAGATTCTCTCACAATGATAACATTATGGAATTAAGAGCATTACAAAGATATTTTGTTTTCCAAAATATTACAGGTCAGATTCGGAAATCCAGCTGAGTATGATCTCAAATCCTATACTGGCAGTTCATTGCAAAAAGCACTTACATGCCCACAGACTGTTGTGTTTTCAATTCACTTTTGAAGATCTGGCTTTGGGAACACTGGCTAGGGAGCAAGAATGTGCACAAGTGTCATTCAGGCCTCTTCCCATATATCTGCCAATGCACCTCAGTCATTACCTAACGATATAACCACTGTTCCTGACTGTCATTTCGACAGAGGTTCTTCATCGCATCAAATGATGTATGTCTGATTCATTTCAAACAGGCCTAACTGGAAATTATGGAAAGGCCATGATGACTGYTTTCATTTGTAATGTTAAGACATTATTTTAACTCGGCATTTTAACCACAGCAGCAAACATCCAGTGGCATCCACTCCTGCTGCTGCTGCTGCCTGGGTCTTCCTTTGCCCTCCCTGCCCTCCACCGACCAGGCACAGCTGCCACGTGGATGACAGCACCACCAACTTTAATAAACAGAAAAAGGAAAGGGGAAGCAAACAGGCCAAGAAACATCAGATTGCAGCCTGGCCAGGCTTGTTCCCTTGCCTTCCTCCTTCTCTTGCTCTCAGACTGGATGGAGCTAGTAACTAGCAGAGCCTGCGGGGAAAAGAGGAGTGCTAGGAAAAAGGGAGCGCCCTGGACACTAAGGCCACTGGCTGCTACTCCATGTAAAATGATTCTACACTGATGTTAAAACAAATCACACATTCATAAATTAAAGCCTCAAATTAACTGCTTTGTTTCTGTCTACTGGTACTGYGTGAGTCATGAGCAGTGAAGCAATTAAATGCTGAAAGGAAATAAGATACAAGCTGTAGATTTCATGTTAACTCAAATTTGTTCTTACTCTAGGACTGTCAGCTCTGAAGTTACGAATATCCTCAAATTCCCTGTAAAGACTAAAAAATAACCCCAGCATCTGACCTTGACAACGTCTCCCCAGAAAAACCGTCTCTAAAATAGAGGGCTGTCCATAGGATGTCATTAAGCATAAGGCAGTGTCTTCATTTGCCTTCATGCATCAGCAGTTAACTCATTATTCTATACAGCTTTTGAGATATTCCTATAGAAAAAAATGGTGAAAAGTGTAAATCCACCTCRCTATTCAGCTGTGCTAGCCGTTCTCAGTGGCTTAAAAAGAAGCAGCATTGGTGGGCTTTTGGAGGCAGCTGCATCCTGTCCTCTCAGCCTCAACACATTGCTCTGGTTAGGACTGGCTTGTGGGAAGGAGGGAGGACTGCTGCTGCTGAAAAAGCTGGTGATACGAAACAAAGCATGCAAGCCAAATTACACAAGAGGTAGGAAAAATCTGGAGTGAAAGAGCATGAAATCCCAGGCACCCTGAGATCTCCTGAGCAAACAAAACCTTTTAGTACATGAAAGCAGTTGCCTGCGGGAAAAGCAGAATGGGAAAATGATTTTGGAGTTGTGTGTTAACTCTTGACATTGGAATTTCCCGTCAAACTTGGTTTATTATCTAGTGAACCACATGGTTATTTCAAATGGTAAAATAATGTTTCGTTTTAAATGATGGCTTAATTTCTCTACCTTTTATTTGTAAAGCCAGCTCTTTATAGGAGAGTCTCTAAATAGAAATAAAAGCCTACCAATTAATATATTTAACCTCTACCTGTTGCTAAGTGTTTCTGTGCATACAGTAACTCATGAACATCCATGCTGAAAAATATTCTATTTCGACCAACAGCTAAGAGTTGTCAATAAGCTCTTTAAATCAGTAACCTTGCTACTGATATATTCATCCAAGGATGGCCTTTTATTTTTAGGTGAGTATGGCATCAAATCATTGAATTATGGATAAAAGTGGCTTTGATATTTCCAACCTTTATGCAACCCTTTTAGGCTGGATTTATTTCAGTGCCTATTATATTGTTATATTATTTGTTTACAGTAATTGAACTGAGCAATCACCACAAAGACAATGTGTTTGAGAGCTTCTCCTTTTAAGTGCTAAAATAGTCATTTATTTAATTACACACAGATGTCATTCAGCTCCTTGAAAGGACTGCCCTCAGGTTCAAGCCTGGATATCATGTGTACAATGGAATTCTGTTATTAATCTTTCAGCCCTTTTTATTTCCCCTTACAGTACCAAAATGATTTTTTAGGTTTCCCTATTTCATCAGAATGAATATGGTCTTATTTGGGGTGGGGATGGGTGTAGTAGAACTGAATTACGATTATAAAGCAAAGCATATCTGTTTCTAATTCAAAGCCAGTTGAGTAATTTGGTATCATACCATTTGTGTCTTTTGGCTTCTGCTTTTCATTTTGTACCATTCAGGCTCAGCATGGTACAGTTACAGGACTCAATTTACTTTCTGATAAACACATCCAAACCGTATCTCCTATGTGATCACACGTTCAGACATGTACAGTTCTTCAGAGGCATTTCTTTCCCTTCTGGGTTCAATTCTGCTTCCCTTGTAGGACTCCTTTTGTGACAGAAGTATTAGTTAATATTCAAACCTGCCATAGTTTGATTTGGACCAATGGTCTCCATTTGGGACAAGCTGGTACCTGCCAGTAGCAGAACCCCTACAAGGTAAACTGACAAATACACCTTCCAATCTCTCTTATAATAATGCTGGATGGGCAAACTGACTCTGGTGATAGAATGACTCTATTTTTTTCCTCCTTAAGTCGATCATGAAGTTCTGGTTAGATACTTAATTACACACAGAATTTAGACATAACMCGACCTGCACTATGTAAATGGGAGTCTGCTAATCTTGGGTAACTCTGTACTAGATACATACCAGAGCAATGAAGAGACATTTCCTGTCT
Source organism: Apteryx rowi (assembly GCF_003343035.1). Taxonomy (NCBI): domain Eukaryota; kingdom Metazoa; phylum Chordata; class Aves; order Apterygiformes; family Apterygidae; genus Apteryx; species Apteryx rowi. The sequence continues at coordinate 676,191 of NW_020450666.1, read as the reverse complement.
TTGGCTATTCCTTCTGGTAGCTGGAARTTGTAAGAGGACAGACACAGCCTAACAACATATAATGGGTCAACCGGAACATCAAACCAGCAACCAGTAGAGAATATCCCTCTGAGATCAAGGTTGAGCAGCTTTCTGGCTGGTGGGCAGATTTAGGTGAAAAAGAAAAAAAACATCCTCAGGAAAGCAGAGGATCAGCTTCAGCTGGGGGAAGTGAGAGAAGTTAAAATTAGAACCCATTTCTATGGCTCAGAAATCAGTGGATTCCAGGCCTCTGGAAAGCTACCTGTGGATCAATGATAGTCTTGGGAATTAAATCCCTGATGACTTTTAATAGATAAAAACATCAAATAACTAGAATTCATCCAGTTTTTTACAAAACAGAAGTCCACTGACCCTTATTATCTGGAGAAAATAGATATTTTACTGGGTTGCTAGGTAAACACAAAAGGAAGAATGAGAGCACCTCATGTTTACCTAGGTATTCAGTGACCTGAGGAGCTTGTCTCTCCTTGGGTGGCAGCATCGCTACAGCCTCTCCTTGGGGATTAGTAAACAGCTTGAGTTACTGGAGGAGCATGCTACCACTTTTCAAAAGGAGAAGAGAAAGCGCTGCCAGGGCATAAGGATCCCCCACCCTGGGATATTACGCCTATTCCAACCTTAAGTAATGAAAATGCCTTCAGCAACCATTGCTCAGGCAGTGCACGTCCTCCACTCTCCCTCCCTGAAGGACTTTGGCTTTAAGAGCCATTAATTGAGTCATTTGTTTGTAAACCAAACTGTATAGATAGCATGGGATTAGGATGTATACTTAATGGTGGGTAAATGTCAAGATATATTCTCTTTAGGTAGATTAAGTTTAAATTTCTTTTTCTCTTTTTTAACTGTAGTAAGTTATGCAGCTTTAGAGAAGTAACTATTTTTATGGATGCTGTACCAGGTATTCAGCCATTTAAAAATAATGCAACTTTTCCAATTTACAGTCCCAATATACATTAGCTTAGCCCTATGATTTAAAAGCCAACACTTAATTGTTTTCTAGCCATTACTCTTAAACTGCAGAAACCCTTTCTTTCTAACACCCATTTACAGGCTCTGTTTTTGCTTTCTTAGCAACCGTGTCTTAGTGCCTCAGGTAATAATTTATTCAGTGCAATGCTGTTACTCTGGAAAACAAAAAAAAAAAGTTACTGTGCATAAAGAAATGGGGCCTCAAAGAAGAAAAAAATAAAGAAAAGTATTTATTATTTTTATTTACTTACTATTTTTAATAATAACAAAGCTAGGACACAGGATTCCCAAGTTTAACTGGCTGTTCTGCGCCCATATTGGAGGCACAAACAGCCCCAGTCTGACTGGCCAGAGCTTGTATAGCTGTCACCTCGCTCCGGACTGCATGCCATCCTAGGTGAAGCTAAATGGAAATGCTGTTACCCTCTCAGTCCCACCAGTAAATCCATACCTGCACGCAACCATCCCTTTGATCTTAGGAAAATCGTTATAGGGAAGGCTGCATCTCTAAGCTACTATCTTTGCCTTGAGATAAGGCAACAAGGCAGAACTACGCAAGCCACTGTGACGGTCCCTTCAAGGGCAGCGGGAAAGGTTGCATACCTCAGCAGGCCCTAGTATACCCTTTCACCAGCAATCAGCCTTTCTTTCATTGCGACATGCATTCCAGCTAGTCTTAGCAGGGCTCCTCATCTCAAACTGGAAGACTAGTAGCACTGTCAACACCACATTCCCTATGGTCTTTTTCAGTCCTTGCATTTGAGGTGTGCATTCAATCTGCCCCAGGGGCATATGCGGAAAGGAAGAAAACTAGATTTCTGCTATTTCCCGACTGGCACACTAGTATAATGTTAAACCACTCAATTCCTAGGTCTATCTCTCTGCCAGAAGAGACTAATAATACCTTCCTCACAGAGGGAATATAAAGCTTAATTAATTTATGTTTGTAGAGTGTGAGCTTCTCAAATGGAAGACACAATGTAAGTAGAAATTACTACTATGAAAACAGGGATTGGGGGAAATGATCACGTTGCAGACTGAAGCTTGTTCCTCTATACTTTAAAYAGAGAGAACGCAGAAAGCTGTCAATGGAGACTGCAAACATACATTAGTTTATTCATAAAGTTCAAGCCAAAATGAATTCTCTTGGCATCTGTACTGGCACTTTGTGCTGCAAACCTGAGCTGGAGACAGGATTCACCCTTTGTAAGTGCAGACGTTTTGCAGGTGCTATGTGTGGTCTCTATGCGGGATGAATCAGTTGTCATGGGTACTTTCTGTTTACAACCCCACCAACTGGAACTGGCGTCTGCTACAAAAAGACAGTCTCTTGTGGAAAGCAAAGTACTTAGGGGCAGATCCTGGCTAAAGGGATGAAAGAGCTTTGGGGATAAAAACAGACTAAAGAGAATGAAGAGAAGGAATCAGAAAAAGAAATCTCAATATTAGGAGAAAGAGATTTACTTCTTTTGCATAGGGAAGTGAATTGCTTATGTAAATAATTCTAATTCTAATTATTACAGGTTGGAAATTTATCTCAATTGCTTGTGTATTATTTTGATTGTTCCAAGTATGCACAGTTATTTTTCATGTTTGTTAATGCTATGATGTTATTGCAAGTAAACTAGGTACAAAAGCTGTGAATCTCTGATCATGACCGCTGACTTCTTGTTTGACCTGAAACAAGTCACTTAACCTTCCCAGGAGTCAGTCTTCTCCACCTACACAATGATAAATAATAAAATGTATCTGTTTAGAACGATGTTTTGAGCAGTATGTAATACTAGTGCAGTGCTTTAGCAAGAGCCACTGCTTTTCAAGTACGACACTGCCACAGAAAGCTTAAAGGTGAGAGCCTAAGTGCAAGTCTTATTAGTTACAGTGTTAGGTGTGAAAGTGAAGTAAGGAGAAGAGGATGACAATAACGACTTTGTGCTTTGGCACGGTGATACTTCATGTATCATTGCTTCCTTTATCAGAGCACATCTTAATCTTAAAGAAAGGGTTCCAAGCTAACATGAAAGATAACAAGCAAAAGCTGAAAATGAAAGAGGAAAATTACACCATTGTTTCCTTTCACAGCTGCTAACAACTCTCAGAATAACATCCAGCTCACTTCAGCATTACACTGTTAGGATTTCTCCCCCCCCCCCCCCTTTTCACTCCAGACTTCATTTGTATCTCGGGCCTGCATTGTAATGCCTTGGCATACTGTCAGAGCATTAGTATGAAGAAGCCACAAAGCAGTAGCTTCACTTGTATTGCACTTTTACTTTATCATTAGACAGACTGGACATCTTCTCTTCTGTGGTTGCTAGGCAGAGAGAGAAAGAGTGAGTGCATGTGCATATATGTGTGTATATTCGATGATGATGCCCRGACAAAAATATCTGTGACCTTACCAGCCACTTAAAGCCCAGAAGCCACAGATGTTATGCAGAAATAAAGCTATCTGTCTGCAAGCAGGGAGGAGGGGGAACCCCCTCACACCCCAAATCATCAGGACGCCACATTCCATAAATTCATATCCCATATATGACCATCTGCATCCAGCCTTTAACTCCTCAAATGCACGTTATCCTAATTAGGCTGCATATTATGAAAGAGGTCTCATATCATTCAGACCAGTGTGTAAGCAGGAAGTCTGTCAAACTCCAGTTCCAATTTCTCTAGCTTCACAAAGAATCTTTAATTAGTTCGTCCAGACCCTATACATCTCTTCGCAGACTGTTCCTTTCAGTGTAGCCATCTCAGCAAATTTTAAAGGGATGCCGCAAAACTTCCCCTCAAAGTGGGATTTCAAAAGAATTACCGAAATTGCATTGTCTTGAGACATAACTGGGACATTTGGAGTTAGAGAGGGGTTTCAAGTTTCCTTAAGGCACATACTGTTTTCCGTGGCTTATTTCTCCACACCCTAAAATGCCTGTACATATAGAGAGCAATTCTCAGTGATAGCTCTAGAGAAATCATCTTGTCAAAGGAAATTTACAGATTCCTGGAACCAGAGGAGTGTGATAAAGTCCCCAGGGAAATGACTCCAACCTCCTCTCTCCCCCAACCCGCAACAAATCCCCTGGGAGCATCAGGGTTTTTTTCTCTACAGCTCATCAGCTTTGATGGGTGAGTACAGCATAATCAATAACTTGAAACAGAAACCCTGGGAGGGGCTGTAATTACAAACATAAACATTACCAAAGTAAGCACAAGTAAAGAGTTAGTTTAAACAAGGAAAGCATCTCTATAGCCATGCAGGAATTAAGGGCTAGGTCTTCTGATATTATTTGATTTTTTGTGCTCTGTCAGCTACAAGACCATTAGTGTGTTTGGAGAAGTTAAGAAAACCTAGTGCTTTAAATAGAAGGATTTGCATGCATTTATGAAAATACAGCACTGCCAAAGCATCACTGTAATCTCATTGAATGAATGCACTGTTGTTATATAAGGTTAAAAAAACAGCAGGACCTGGTTCTTATAGAAAAGCTATAGAATCACGTTTTTGGAGTATAGTTATTTATGACCTGTCCTACCAAAAAAGGAAAGGAAGAGAATAAAGAAAAAAAAATCCAAACAGCTAATGCAAAACCACTTCTACTGAAGTGCCCTAAAGCAGCCAAAACACTCAGCAGCCAGCCAGATCAGTTCATTCCCTCTCACAGAAATCACTCCAAGGTTTTTATAACACAAAACAAACAGTGAATATATAATTGTGCAACTTTGTCTTAAAATGAAAGAAATTTGACAGTAAAACAGTTGAGTGGCTATGATATCAGTGTGTTGTTTTTTTCCAGCTTGCTTTCTTCTTGTTTATGAGCTTGTGTTTACCAGTATTCATGTGTTTTTGTCTCTCTTACTAGAAGTCTACAATTCAATGAGCAGAGCTTTTCTAGAAGGGAAGAAGATGACCATATTTCCAAGGAAAAATAGTAAACAGGGTTGCTGAGTGTTTTGATGAAAGCGATAGAAAGGTTTGCAAACAGTGGCAAAAGAAGGAAGAGATTCACCCTTTCCTATACTCCACAATCAAGCTGTTACATCCTTGAGGCCATTAACAATTTTCAGATACACCAACAGTTGCCATAAAAGGAAAGGCAATGGATTTAGAAAGAAGAGAGTCAGCTGTGAAGAGGGTAAGATGGACTTAAAGCAAAGGAAATGTAGGTTAGACATTAGAAAAAAAAACTTTCTAAGAATAAGGATAGAGAAGGACTGAAAATATTACATAAAAAGAGACTGGTATTTTCACTGCTGGATTTTTTTTTCTTTTTTAATATATAAAATATTTATCAGGAAGGGTTTAAAGGTGAATTTCTCTTTTGGCAGGACAGTTTTCTTGACTAGGTGATTTCCTCTGTCTTCTTTCAGAGAAAAAAAGTCAGAAGAGATTAAAATACAAGAAAGTCTGTAAGAGAGAGAGACATTTTATTCTAATACACATTCATATACTTCTCTGATTCACTAACCTTAAAGATGTCTTCCATGTTACATGACTCCAACAGTCACTTACTCAGGACCTTTCCTGGATAGAAAATTTATCTGGGAAAAATTTAAACCTATGATGTGCTCGACCACTGATGCCATAACAGAGGAAAATTAGCCCGGAAAACAGAGCTTTAATGTGGGATTTAAGAGATCCACATTCTATTCCTGGGTCTGCCAGTCATCTAAAAGGTGATTCTGGTCATGACATGCACTTCACTCTGTCTCAGTTTTGCAGTCCATAAAATAATATTTCCATAAAATAATATTGACCTTCTTGGTCATGTGCTTTTAGATCTATTGGTGCAAATCTCAAGTCAGAGCTACATATTATTACTATTACTATTACTATTACTATTACTATTATTATTTTAATCTGCCTTGTCTGACACAACCTCTTAAGTTAATGCAACAATTTTTAAAATTGCACGCCCATTCTGAAGGTTTCCATTTGTCATTGTTCAATATTAGGCCAATGAGAAAACCTACCTAGAAGAAGCTGATAGGTTGAGGATTTTAAGCATGCGTTGGCCTAATAATTAAAATATATGTAAAAACTCTAAGTAATAGAGAATTCATATGCCATTTTATGACATAAACTTGATCTTGAATGAAACGTCATCCTTGGACAACTCTGTCTTGTGGGTTTTCACTCAGCAAGACTATCACTACCAGTAATATAAGCAGTGGTAGGGAACGTACCCAGGGACTGAAACTCAGTCATCTATTAAATTACTCAAACACGCCCTGGCACAGTTTTAGTCCTGGTCAACTAGGCCTCTCCCAAACTATCTTCTAGACAAGCTCTAGGAGTTAACAATGTTCCTAATAGGCAATTTGCCTGCAGCTACCTCCTTTTTCAGACTAACAGATTTTAACAATATGGACATGGGTCACTCCATGCCAGTTGGCTTCACTGGAATGAACAGTCCCAGGCACATTTAATTTACTTGTGCAAATGTGGCCAAGCAGCTCATATATTAAATAAACTATTTTTTTTTTTTTTAGCTTGAACCTAAAAGAAAGAGAATGGCTTCTTTTAATAAAAGTTTGCTGAGCCTAATTGACTGCAATTGTATACCTTTGTACACCAACTGTACACCTCCATCCTTTAATTAAGTGACAGCTTGATGTGCAAAACCTTAGGGACCCATTGTGTTACTACCAAGTAGGCATAACTTCTTCACATTTAACCTATCCACACACAATCTTATAATCTTGTTGTAAGGCAGTCCTTCCAGTGCAGCTCATCTGGTGAGCTTTACAAGACCTATTGTGTTTCAAATACTCATTTATACAACATCTTTTTCATCAATTCATCAAACTGCAGCTGGCCCCTTTTCAGTATAAAAGTATCCTTTCAAGTACAAGGAAACTCACAGAATAAAAAGTCAGAATCATCTTTGTTGCTCCAGGAAGGTGTATCCCTTTCAATGATCATAAATTCAACTACTTTTCATGATGAAAATTTGACTGCACGTGGCCAATCTGTTTTATTATGCTACCACCAGATCTCACAGTCATTTAAAATCTTAACTTAGTAATACAGCTGTGTCAGTTACTTAATCTTGGGATTAATCATTTGTAGCACAAGGTGACCTTTAACAAAAGCTTGTCCTTCTGCAGTAGTGAGATGTTAGTGGACTTAACAAGCAGATGAATGGTGGTCTTCATGAATTGAAGATGTAGTAGTTTGCATCTCATTCAAATGACAAGTATACAGATTAATAACTAATGTATTATTAATATGTATTTATTTCCTCTGCAGTATCCAGTTTTATAGCAGGATGCATAATTAATGTACTATTTCAATCATTCTATAATAACGAAAGTCTCATAAAGGCAATACACAACTGGATTTCTTGCAGTCAACGATATCTAGTGGGAAGCATTTTTATGTCAACTATAAATAAATAATTAGAAAGATAAACAAAATGCATGTCACTGGCATTATTAAGGCAAAAGGTCTTTCTATAGTTTTGTTAAATATCAACATGAGACACAGTAAGGTTTTATTTCTGTTGTTTGTTTTTAAACAAGCCACTTGAAAGAGAATAGATTGGAAAAACTCAGCCACTGAATTACTGTCCTGGCCTTCTTATAAGGTTTGATGTGCCTCAGTGGTTTATTTCTCATAAGCTGCTCACCCAGCAATGGGAAAAGCAAACTGACATGAAAAATGGTCAGCAGTGGGAAAAAAGGGTGGGAGGGCAGGGAGCATTGATTTCTCTAAATGAAGCCTACATACTCTAACTGCAAAATGCACTGGTGAACAAGAAAAAGCACTAGCCCCAGGTTTGGCAGTCCACTGTAAGTTGTGATAAAGTAAAAGCACCAGACTTGGCATCTATCTGCGAAGACTGTTGTGCTTCTAGCATACCCTTGTAGCCAGATACCTTTGTGAAGATATGCACTGAAGATAGTTASGTATGCTGTACTGCTTTCAAATATTACTCCCTACTGTGTACTGTTAATATCTAATTAAATATTATTTAAAAAAATGACCAAGTTGCATAAATAAATCTACTTAGCATCAATTATGTCAATACTGTATGATAAGAAACTTCTCTAATAACTACAGAAGATTTGAATTTTCTAATCTTCTTAATGGAACAGGCTTTTATTTAAAAAATTCATTAGTATTCTAATACATTAATGTGAAGTTAGCAAGGTCCTTTAAAATCCCAAACCAACAACAACCAGCAGGGCTTTTGTCCTTCATAGATGTAGTAACTGCTAGGATTAGAAAATATTCTGTTTGCTTTCTATGTAAGATATTGATTCCTCTGTTTCTTACTGTATTTTATTGTCACTATGGTTGTTCTTCCATTTACTTAAGTGTTATGTTAAGCATAATGATATCATCAGTAAAGAATGTAACTGGAACCAACTATTCTGCAGCTGGAAATGGACATAATCCTGTTAATTTCCATGAATTTTTATAAATAATGCCAGCAAAAAAATTCAAATCTAATACTTAGAGGCCGCTGTAGTCATGAGTGTCAAAGAAATAGGACACAATTCTAATTACAAAAATTTTAATCCACACAGTGTTGATTCCAGTGAACAAGTATTATTATTCGTGTCCACGATGCAGCCTTATCAGTGCTGAAAAGGTTGCAGAATTCCTATGTTAATGACTGGGAAGAAATTTCTACTGACTCTAGAGTATAAGATGTGGGATGGTTTATCTGGAAGTTTCATATATTTCTTTACAGTTGATCTTTCTGGTTAAGAGATGATGAAATGGCAACCAAACAGCCAAGCTGAATCCCTCCAAAAGCAGTAAAAAAATGAGGCCATCCCATAGAAACAAAGAGGAGGGCTATTCTTTTGGGAGCAAGCTGCACTGACTGACAGGATGTACCCCAGCTTTGGCATAGTATAGCTTTATGTAAGCCTTTATCATGGACTTACTGCTAGATTTGAACTCTGCTGCTCACTTTTTTAGGCAGGTATACAATGCCTTTCACTATCTTGCTATTTCTTTCGCTCTTCTCTGTCATTTTCCATTGTGTCCATCACCCATGAACTTCTGAATTCCCCTTAAGCTGTTAACTTCTACATGTCAAACATGAAGTTACTTTCAGTTTATATATTTCTTTTAATAGGTTGAAGTAGTTTCACACTTAGATGTCCATTAGTAATAAAGATTGTGCCTGCTGCCTAATCAGTTGACCACAAAATGCTGATGACTACTCTTCTTAGTATTTATTTTTTAAAGAATTGTTTTCTTGAGTTACTTGCCAGGAGTGGTATAGAAAGATATAAAGTTTTAAAGAGAGGGTCTGACTACAAGAGAAGGCTTCCCAAGACCTACTTTTGTGAATAACTGATATCCCTTGGGACTACCTGCAGATGGTAAGGTTAAGATGAATCAACTAAAGTTATGAAGTTAATGCAGAGAAATTAAATCACATTAAACTCCACCGTAGATACTGTCATTCTGAATTAAAATGGCTTTACTTTTTGTCATTTAATCCCCTCTTAAGCACTCTACTTCTCAATAAGAGTTTCAATATAGGGGTTTAATGGTCCTTAATTTAGCTGCATTAACTTCATACTTTTAGTTGTTCTCCCACATAGACACGCCGTAAGATATGTAACTGCTGCACTTGCTTAGTGATTACATAGTTAGGAACATACAGGGCATACCTAAGTGGTGCCATTTATAACTGCATTCATTTGAAACTCAAAACTAATAATGCAGAACTATGAATGCAAAACTATGGACGCTTCAAAGCTTCTCTTAAAATTCGTACATCTTTTTAAACAGCTCTCTTCAACAGGAGATCTCAAAACACTCTGAAAAATATGCAAATATTGTTGTTCCTATTTTTCAGAAGAAACGAAGCAATAGAGAGTTTAGGGTGAAACCAGTAAAGGAATTCAGCATCATTCAGGTCTTCCCAACTCTGTCACTTCCTGGGCAAATGCTTTAGAAGAAAGGCAGCACCATTTATATTCTAAACATGTTTTGAATAAAAATGGCTGTGGTCATGACTACTTGCAGCTAAACTCACTGCTCTCAGTGTGTGTTAAGCTTCCTTACAGAGCACCTATCCAGACCGGATCCCATAGGGATTTAGGCACAGGGATGCTTACTTTGTAAATCTAAATAGGCTAAAGTGCAAGTTTGACAGCTCTTCCAAGACAGCAATACTTCTGGGAAAGTCCTGAGAAAGAACTTTTGGTTGACATGGGAATTTGAAAAATGAAAGGCTATATCACAAAATGTTTAATTAACATGAAAATCATGAAATGCTGTAATGAGCAATGTAGGGTAGTGTATATTTGAGAAATTGATACTGGAACAGAGATGCTTTCCAAGCTTGCTCAAAATAATCCAGTCTGGAAGAACAGTCCATTCTGGCATAATTAGATACCTCTTATGTTGGGGGTGTTGGTGAGGACTCAGGGAATAAAGGAGATCAGTTGTACAACCCAATTGGACAATGTCCCACATTATGACAAAAAAACCCTRTAACTAGTGTATAAAATTGGTAGTGCCAGCTGGGATTTTAGCCCTATAGGCTCACTGATATGGGAATTGTGAGGCAGAGGGATGAAATAGGAAAATATTTAGTGGGGTTTTTTTAGGAAAAAAAAAAAAAAGCAGGGCTTCTGGCAGCACCAACATTGAGGGAAATGTGGATTTTTTGAGCTGTTAAAAGAATGAAACAGTTTGTCTTAGCAAGAGCTTAGACATGCAAAGGGAAGCAAAAAGAACAGTCAAAGATTACACTAAGGTTATGGTCCCAGGAGACAGGACAGACAGTGAAGTTGTAAATGGAGACAGAAGGGAGGCAGAGGAGAGGGACTGAGGGGAGAGATAAGAAATAGTTTATGTTACAGTGAGTCTAAATGTCACACACTTCTCTTCCCCCCTTTCAGTTTAACAAGTGTTCTGAACCACAAGAAACATGGATGGTATCAGGAAGGTAAGATCTTCCCATGGGACTACTGTCGTGGTAGGATTATTTCTTTTTACCTCTAAACAGTGACAAGTGTCCCATTATAAACAATGTTCTGCTCTTAAACTGTCTAATTTATACCTTAATAATTCAGATGTTTCAGAAAGGATTTAACAGAAGAATATACATCATAGATGCTGAACTAACAAATTAAAGGAAGAAGCATTTTCAACTCCAAAGTAAAGAATGCAAACTAAACAGATATCTCACTTTAAAATATAGCTCATGATTATGTAAGAGCAGTATGTATATGTATATGTATATGTATATGTATATGTACCTATTTGGACAATGAACATTTTCATATCTGTACCTGAACTTAATGTTCAGGTGCACTTAAAAGCAGTTTAAACTGACTTTTTCCCTTTCACTCTTCACTCAGGGCACATTTTCCCATTGCCTCTGTTTTGGTAGGGTTTGGTTTTTGTGAACACAGAGAGTTGCAACAGCTCACAGAGGTCAGACAAAAGAAACGATGGGGACCTGCGCCTGGGGAAGAGGGAGGAGGTACCTTGGCAGGACGGATTTAGATCAGTTTAAACTGTCAGGGACCTTCATCCCGAAGCCTTGTTCTCTGAAAGGGTCAACTGCACATTTGCAGTTCTTACAGCTCCACAATTTAACTTTGTTTTCCCCTGTTAGAAGAGAATTTTCTTTAGTTACTCAAGAGTTGATCCATATGTGTGGAGAAGTACATTTATGCACCAGTAATAGCTTTCATTACAGTCCTGTGGTTTATTCCATATAAAGGTGAAAGGCGAAGGATATTATTAGGTAGTTTCAGGTAGTTTTCAGTTCACAAAATCATTCTATTGTTTCACTCTATTATTCTATATTTCTTTATTTTTTCTTCCACCTCTTTCAAAATCCAATAATAAAATCAGTGTGTAAAGTTAGTAGTGTTGAAATGTGTATTTCAATGACACTTCTCATTACAGTGATTGGAAGTTTGCTCTCCAGTGATGTTTGTTACTAAGCAAGTGAAGAGAAACAAATTCAGCTTTTAAACTGTGCCACGTAAAAATTGATTGCAGAGAACAATAATACTGCTGATGTTTTGAAAATGAAGTCACTTATATCTCCAGTCATTGTGCGCTTACTGCATACACAGAGCTACCACTCTCTCTGTTAAGTTTCAGCAACACTTTTTTGCACACTATTTTTCACTCACAGCGGTTCCTAGAACATCTCAATATTCTCTGATTCTTATCTAGCTGAGGTCTTACAGAAGTGTCATTCTTTCTGCTGCTTAAGTAAGGGGAGATAATCTACCTCTGATCAAAAATTTTAGCCACAAATAATGCTGGTTCCCTTGAGAAAAAATACATTCCACTATAACTGAAAGAATAGTTTTGATACCTGCAACATCTTGCATAACTGGCAGAAAAAATGCAAGACAGGAAGAAATTACATACAACCCTCCAAAAGAGTCAACAAAATCATCAGCACAAAAGCTGCTCTCATCATTTGCAATGTATGTCCCTCCTGCCCATAAAGGATTTTATTTTAAAACTTTAAGAAGCTCATTCATAAAAAAGATCTTTCAAAATTCATTTTGACCCTGCCTGGATGTTCATCCAAGCTTCCATGTTCATCGAAACAGCAGAGCTGTGGCAGAAATAGGTTTTATTTTTCTTTATGACTCAGTCGGGCCTTACCTCCAGTCTAAGTGATTATTTGTCACTCAGAAACTGTGGTACACTGCTATGCTCAAAAATTTTGAAAGAAATGACAACCTGTTCAAAAGATATATAGTCAGAGAACCATATAAATAATGTACTGGTAGTTCAGGATTATTATCAGGATCTATTTAAACAAGAATCTGAGGATAAATAACCTATAATGTTCTAAACAATTACAGACAACAGTGAAAATTCCTGTTACCAGCCAAATTCCAGTTTCCCATCACTTTACAGGAGATGACCCTAACCAATTTATTCGTTCTTTGGGGATCACATTAACCTCACCAAAAGTCAACCTGAATGCTAAAGTCTAGCCTTGCTCTACAGTTACTGGAAGCAGGYGCCACCAGAAGACATTTCTTCCTTCAAATCATAAGTTCATACCTGTGAGATAGCTTATTTGCCTGCATCCTGTCCTTTCCTAAGAGAATATTTCAGAATTCAGAGTGATTTAATACCTTTTACAAGACTTTGGGCTACATTTAAAATTAAGTTAATATCTACACCAACATTAACATCTGGGAAAGGGTCAGACAGACAGATTTCTTCCAGAGACCTTGCCTACACAGAGACATGAAGCAAAATTATTCTGCATTTAATTTTTAAAGTGGATTATTTAAACTACATTAAATCTCTCGTAGTTGTAATTCATTTGGAAGGGAGTTAAGTTAAACCAAATCAAGGCAATTTTAATTCTGAATGAACATCTATATAGGGACTTAATTAGGTTTAACTAATCCACTTTAAATTCGTTTTTACAGATTAATTTTCCTGAAAGTCTCCATATAAATAAGCTTTTAGTGAACTAAATTTAGTTTCAGTAAGTTATTACAAAAAACTCATTCTGTTTCAAACACGGATTGTGTTTGGTATTTATTTTCTTGTTAAACTCTCACTGCCAGAATATATCACAAAGATATCTTGGCACTAATCCATTTAGATGTCACTATTAAAATTAACTAGCCTTTTTTAATTAAATGGTCTTTCTTTTTAGAGGACTAATTATTTAAAATAATATTTAAAGGTACTGTCCCATCAAAAGAGGCATGTATGGTTATGCAGCTAGCTTAAAAATGCCCATTAATTCTGCTTTTTGGGCCATAAAACGCTATTTAGACAATACACAAGCTACATCCTCAGATAGTTCTGCGTATCAAGAGCCTTTTCCAGTTCATATTTACCTTGTTAACCCATTAAAAAAACACCACCCCCCCAAAAAAAAAGTTAAATAGTGGTTATTTCCCAGTAGAGGTATTTTAAATGTGAATGTTTAATTTAAATTAGTTTAATTTAATATAAACTGAGTGACTTAATATTTGAAGAAATCTGTAAAAGCATCATCATACATTTTCCTCCTTGATAAAATAAACTACAATTAATTTCCTTAGAAATAGGCAAGGATACTAYGTCCCGCTGAGGGACAAAATTAAGTGAGGGGGTTGTGGTTTAAAATGGTTCTTCCTCCTCCATACACTTAAAGAGTGCTTCTCCTTTTTTCTTTATCTGCATGGGAATTTAATAGCCACAAATTTTTGGAATCAGAAGAGGGCAATGAGCCTCAGGAAATGTGGTTTCTATCCCCATTTCTAGCTGAGCTTTCTTAGTTAATTTGGGGCAAGTCCCTTCCCTTCTTTTTCCTCACTTTCCCAGTATGTATATGGAATGTAGTAATGCTGAACTCCTTTGTCAGGTACTCTCACATCTATGGTTGAAAAAAATTATGAAAAGCAGAACACTGTTAGTGTTTCTATCTTAGTATTTGAGGATGAAATACTGATACAATGCTGTAATCAAAAGGTATGATAGGTGTTCAAACTACYGTCAGGAAAAAAAAAAATTAGTGTGCAATAATAAAAAGCACAGACTAACCAATCTACAACAGACACTAGCATATTTACAACAGAAGCCCAAAAATCACAGAAATCTCCTATCTAAGTAATGAACCTAATACTTCCTCTGGATTTCAACAAATTGCACTATGTCAGAGCTTAAAATGGAAAGGGAGGAAAGAAAGGGAACATTCACCTCCAACTGACGGCCTGGAAACTGATGAAACATTATAAAGACAAAGGTCATTCCAGCCAAGAAATGAGGTGGATTCCCCAGATGGAGTCGATAAACACAGACAACCCTCAGTAGTAAAATAAAAAGCTGTAACATAAAAGTTCTCTCCAAATAATTGTCTGTGTTGCTGAGCTGGCTTTACTCAAACAAAACTACAGCCAGAATTATGTGTCTAGTGTAAAGGCTAGGCGACTTCATGACATCAACTGCAGGGAGCAGACAGTTCAGCACCTTCTATCCTTCACCACCCCAAAATAGCTGTCGGACTAGGAAAAGAAAATAATGAATCTGAAACTGTTTAGCAGTCGCAAAATGTTTATTATCACTTTGCTGAGTGCTATGAGCATCTTCAGTGCTTTCTGATATCAAAGTCATAGGAGGGTCTTATTTATTCTTTTTACCCAGGTCAGACGATCTTTCCTTGGCTTAATAAAAATGAATCTTTAGAGCTGCCTCCATAAAGCTGTTTAAAGAATGTTTTCATGTTATTTTTTTCCAACTTATTTTTCTCCTTTTTGTGTGTGTGTGTGAGAGAGACACTAACATCGGCATGTTAACACCTTACTGCGACACAGATTTCTCAGGGAAGGGAGTGAAGGCCCATTATGGTCCTTACCCCCATCAACCTCCATTATTACCTTTCACTTTATTTGCAACTGGAGAACGTGTGTGGCAGGAAACGCAGGGGCAAGAGGTGGAGGTGGGGAGGAAACATAGTTCTGATTCCATTCCAAAGTTATAGTAAAGCTAATTTCCCTGCTCTCCTGACCCACATTCTGCTCTAACACAGAGGCATGCTTAGCCTGGTTTACCTTCTGTCTGACCTCTGCAAACAGTTTATATCTGCAGCTGAGTTAGGAGCAAATTAGCTTTAGCAACATTGCAAATACTAAAATAACCCCCAACAGTATTTTTATAATAGAAGAACATTCTGCAGTTTCTCTAGTTTTTTACGTTCCAATACTGAAGAGTCGTCTATTCCTCTTTCTAAGCATGGGTGCCACACTTCTCTGTCTGATCTATGACCTGTGTACGTTTCAAAAAATATGCCATTCTTGTGCTTCTTTACCGTCACTCAAAAGTGAAATATTACTTCCTTTTTTTACAATTTTCCCCCTAAGCAGGAATCATGTTGAAGTTATCTGACACAACCTATAGCATGTCACACAAAGTGGAGGAAAAGGTACGAAGGGACCTGTGGAGAAAACAACAGGTCTAAGTGGATCACAATATAAGGGGCTGACACTGCAAACTGGATAACATTCGTGTTCACTAGTTGCAAACAGAGAGGGAGTTAGATGATTCTAAGAATAATAACTTAAAATACACTTAAACCCTTCATCTAGCTTCTTCTAAGACCAAAGGTTAAAAGTAAGTTTGACACCTTGTTCTATTGCCTGTGCTTACCCTCAGGTAATAAAAGAACCAATGAAATATAATAATGGGTCCCTGTGCTCCATGACACTGTATAACATCCTCAGGAAAATCAAACATACTCTTACAGGGGATTCAAAAACACTACAACGTGTTTTAAAAAAATGCAGCAGCCACAACATTTTAAAGTGCTTTTCTTCATTATTTCTCCCTCCATTTTTTTTCATTTTTTTTAATGACTTATCAGATTTCTTGAGATATTCAGACTTCACTTTAATCTCTGTACAGTTATCTCTATATCTTGAAATACTTATTTTTATTCCAAACAATGGCCATATGAAAACATGTAAATAAAAATATCTAGTATCCTCATAGCCACTATTGTACCTTGTTTATAAGCTTCCTTGCCTCATTAGTGCTTTCAGTAGTTCATATGCACCTCTGCAAAGTACGTGCATATTGATACCTTGTTTTGATTTGTTAACATTTTTGTAACTCACTTTGTATGAGACTAAATAACTAAAGCAAAAAAAAAAAAAAAGCATGAAATAATCTTTCTCAGTGGGTAAATATATCCCTATGTAATTAGATGTGACCTATGGAGTTGGACTTGACCTTGTGACAATGACTAAAATGGAAATATGACAATTAATACCAACAGTTTTTCCTTTAAACTTTTCAATACCATAAGTCCATGAAAAGTTAAAACACTTCAATTTCTTTGAAATATACACACAGAACAATTTATATTAATGATAATGAAAGATAACAGTAAATCATAATTCTATTATGTTAAGCGTTTTACCTAGAGTGGTGAATAAATGCCCTGACTTAAACTTCATAATTCACATAGGAACTAGGTATTATTATTCCCAGTTTACAAATGGGGAAAGAGAGGCACTGCAAGACTGAAGTAGTTTGGGGAGTTTAACACACATTTCATTTCAGAAAGGTATGACTGCAAGTGGGATTTAACCATGTGGTTAAAATTCAACACATCTTAAACACTTTCCTGAACCAGGCCTGGGTGTGTGTCAGTGATGGAGCTGGAACATAAAACTTTGGCTGCTAGTCTCATGCTCCTAGTCATTTGTGCAATGAAGTTAAACAGTTGGCTTAATGTCTGCATATTCTAAGCAGAGATACTGCTCAGCAGGCAGTAAAAAGCAAGAAAGGATAAAGTGCTTATAAGGTAAGCACTGTAGCTTCTCCTTGGTTTTGAAAAATAGTAATTCATATTTCTTCCAAATTCATGTTCTCTCTCTGTTCTACATTCCACTGCCTATTCTTCCCTTTTTCTTTCAGTCTCTTTAAGAGCTGCTAACATCAGCTGCTTCTTTGTGGATTTTTCTTTTTGCCTCGTTGCCTACAAATTGCTCTAAGCTCTTCATTCCCTATGAACCTGTTTAGCTGGAGCAGAACAGCTGTGCAGCAGGCTGTTCCTAGAAAAACACCTCTGGAAAATGTATGGGTGTAGGAAAATGATAACAAGAATTACAGACAAAAGTCATTTTGTCTTTTTAAGATTTGTGGGGGAATATATGTTTATATATATTTAAACCTAAATGCATCTAAGCAAGCAAGCTGTTGGGAAAGATAGATAACCATTAAAATACTGGGGACATATCTCCAGAGAATAAAAAAATCAAAAAATTTCAGTCCCTGATTTACATCCCCCAGGATGTCAAAGGATGTCTAACCATTTGAAGTGGAGTGGAAAAACACTGCATGTCAGCACAAGAAGGTCTGATTGCTCTAAAACAAATGTCTTTAGTTCCTCATCTCCTTAACCCCCTCCCCCATAAGAAAAAAATGTTCACTTAACTGACCCTCATTCTTCAACTTCTTGCTTAGGTTCAAAATATAATGAAGTCCAGTAGTCATTTTACTTTCAAAGATAACTGTATTTTCAGAAAATGCATGGTTGTTTAGTTTTACTGGTTTTGTTTAAATATAAAAAAATACGAAAAGAAACCTGAATAAAAGARAGACTTTTGCAGCATAGCAGAGAGAATGTGTGAAAAGGAAGAGTTTTGAGTTTTGTTTGAAATTCTCTGAAGAGGATGTTTCTAGCTGAAGAAAATCAACCCTGAGTTTCTGATCAAAAGCTCAAAGAAGTAGATGGAAAGATTGCTGCTGACTTCTAAGTGTTATGTCTAAAAGACGYAGTTTAAACCAGGTGTGAACCTCAATTTCATCTGACATAGACTTGCTAGTTCGAACTCAACCCATGGGCAGGGCAAGGCAAGGCATCATTTCTAACGGTGACGCTACCTTAGAGGGGTGGACTCACTTCACCAGATGGTTAAAGATCTGATGTTATACTTCTCTCCTGGAGAAGATTTTTGTTAGACCAGTGTTCTGATAATCTTATAAGATCTGGTAGAAAGAAAACCTCATCTTCTTTTAAAGCATTTCTGACTGTCTCAGAGGGAACAACGAACAGGAAAGTAGCATTGGGTAATGACACCAAAACCCACAAAAACTCAATTCTGATCTTTCAGTAATATCTTAATATAGTTTTTGTGCCCTTTTCCTCCCCTTCTTCCCATTCTCCATTTGCTTTGCTAGATTTGGGGCAGTGCTCCCTAGCTGGCCTCAGACAAGGAGAAGGAACTGGAGGTAGCTCTACCCTCGCCACCATACGAATGGTTCCCCTTCATCCTGAGAGCAAAATGCCTTGAACTGGGCAGAGCTGAGACAAGCGTGGCACCAGAGGTAGCCTGGTGCTTCTGCAAGGGAAAGCAATGAAGGATTACTAATACTTTGGGTAGATACAAGAATATTTGGAGGTCCCAGTACACCCAGTAGGACCTAGTGCTACAGACTCCACTGTGGCCAAAGTTCTATTAAAACTCTAAAGAACTACACAAAGTCCTGTTGATTCCTGTCTAAAGTGTTTAATGGTGTTGTGATACTTGGGGTATCATCAAAGACTCAAATAGCATTGAAAGATTTGAATGGTATAGCCCATCAGTACCAGAAAATACAGCCTCTCTAGAGCTGATGTCATCCAGTGCACACACAGGAGATCGCACTACAATCGGAAAAATCGAATAAAAGCCCACAGCCAATCCCTGATAAAACACAAAGTAATAACTATGGGATGGCTCATTAACTTCCAAAGTTCCTAAGAGGTTGAAGATCTCTGAAAACTCTGTCCTTCTGTAGTGCCTGCAAGCCTGATACGAGATTTAATGAGTCCTCTGTATCAACAGAGAAAGAAACAAATAGCCTCTTTTTTTCCAGTGCAGCTAAAAAATACAGTCATGCCAGAAACTTAACTGTAATTTCTTTTTCAGGACTGTGTTCTGTTTAACTAATATGGATTAGAAGACCAGCATTTTAACAGTTAAAAATGGTTGGTTTTATGCAGCAGAGAAAAAAATGTAAATTAAATTTATTTTAGGATCCATTTTTATTACTAGTTTTCTCCAAGAAAAATAAAATCAATAAGAGGAAGGTTTTCTCAATACTTGTAGCAGGTCCTAATGCTTCATCATTCAAAGTGTTGAAGCTTATTTTGCTAAATTCTAGCCCATGACAATAAAATCTCCTTAAGACAGTGACCTATGCATTGATAATACCACACATATCATGTTCAATATCTACTGTAATCATACACACAATTTGGATTATTTTTTCTTACCCAGAATTACCTTGGAAAGTTACAATATCGAACCAAGAGTAAAGAAATGCATAAACCTCCACAAGCAGTCAAGAGAACAGACTGTGTTAAGTTATAAAATTCCCGTTGTAAAGTAACTGCTTTGTGGATATGCACTAGATGAACAAAAGCTGGGATTGTAGGTGGAGGAGAATGCAATCATTTCAGTCCTATTCAGAAAATACTGAACCAGTGTTGTGGATCAGGTCCTATGGACTAGACTGATTCCTCTTAATTTCCAGACTCCTGTTAAACCACTCCTCTCTTAACCTGAGGTACAGTATGAACACAGCTAAAAGGACCAAAGCAATGGTGTGGCTTATCTCATCTCTGTAATAATCTGGCCACAATGATTAATCTTGACACTACATTATTAAGAACAAAATAGTGCATAAAACCAAACAGGATTCATTTTAATCTTCCATCATTTCTTTCTCAAAAGTATAAATTTTAAAATTCCATCTGGTTTTGAAGACACTCAATATATTTGTGCGTATAAAATAATGATGATGATAATGATAATAATAATAATGTTGAAAAGCAAGATAGATATAGTAAAACAGGAAAAAGTAATATTATTAGGGAGAGGATTGGGTTATTAAAATTAATATGTGTTAATCATATCCTGAATCAGAGAACAATGTTTACACGTCTACTACAAAACTTACTAGTTACCTAACCCTTGAATAGCTTAGATTTTGTTTTATTTTGATTGCCAAGTAATTTTAGCATCAAGTTCTAGTTGTGGGGATAACACTGACCCCAACGCATACTATCTGCAAGAGGTCTCAGCATTAGCTGAACTTTACTTAGCAGTTGCACAAACCTGCAATGTAATCAAAAGATAAATCCACAACAGCTCTAGCGGTAAAGAAAAACAGCCTAATAAAGACACAAGCAAGGTTTAAGAAGACTGGAGGATTTGTGGAAGGCCTTCTCATGCCACAGTGCACCCACAAAAATGTGAAATCTGAGACCTTCTTCAGATAGGGTAGACTTTTCAGACACTGTTAGACTGATGGGACTGTTGGCTCTACTCTCTTCTTAAATTTAGTGGGAAGGTTATGCATTTTCCAGATGATCTTGAGCGTTGTAATGTACAGACAAAAATGCAGCGATTAGTACACCGTGTTTTCTGAAATACAAAGCCTTAAAGTAAAATAGACTGCTTATTTGGTTGGCTGGTTTTTAGCAGTTATTTTGCTTTGTTTGCCCGTAATGTCATGCAAATATTGTACACTATTCAAAATGGTATTTGATAAACAGCATATGAGGAAAGCTACAACATATACACTCTAGCTCCATACTGTGTTGATTCTTTCAGTATTAGCATGGGGAGATTGATTTTATCTTTGCGACATGTAGGGCTGTGATAAATTAGTATCAGCCACACTCAGAATTCCCTGTATAATGTTAACAAATGGCAAGGACGTTAGGTGCCCAAGGCTGTAACAGCATTTCACTCACCATGCTGCCTCCAGCAAGTTAGCACCTTACATCACCTGACCAAGCAATAGCCAGCAGTTCATGGGATTAAACTTAAAAAAAAGGAAAAAAGAAAAAAGCCCCACCTTGGTGGCAATAACATTACATTATCTAGATAGTGCTGAGTTAAAAATACTTCTCACCTCTTAGGTTAAATTTACTATCACAGTAAAATACAATCTTATGTTTTCCATTCTTTAGAAATTATTGTAGCTACATCCTAGGCTGTTAAAATCTCACAAATAATTTAGACATCCTTGGCATAAAATTTAGTTATCACAGCTTCAGCAAATTGCCTGTAAATGCTTATGGTACATTAGCAACCCTGACATCACTGACAACCTATATTATAATAACGGGCTATTTTTCCTTCCCAGTTGTCTAGTTACAAGATCACATCCAGAAATCTTGTATGACCTGATAGCAGGGTATTTTACATTGGTTAATGATGATCTGTATCTTCTTATTTATATATACTATGAAAGCCTCTTGAGGTACTCTTCTTGAAGAACATGTATCATAAGTTGAAAGATTCAACTTAACTCTTAAGTACTTTATTCCATATCCGTTCTCCTCCTATACATACCAAAAGACACATCTCACCTATAACTGTGGAGTCTTCCTTTAAGTTGCCCAGGGCAGATTTAATACAGTTTCAGCACCCCAAACCCAGTCTCTTTTAGTCAAAAAGTTTTTTTTTCCAGTGACTAATAGCAAATACAATTAGCTACAGAGTCCAGCTACAGAGACAAAAACATCCTCAGTGCATACTCTCTTGGTTGACAGCTTTCCCATTCTTCACCTGGTAGGCAGCCCACATTTTGGATAAGCAATGGTGAAATCTCATTCTGCTTCTTGTGGTTGAGAAATATGGGCAGGACTTACTTCATGTATGTGCCCTAAGTGTCCCCACTCAAATGCCTTAAATCATCTTGTAGTACTGTTACCGTGCCATAAAGAGCAGTCCTGTTTCTAGAAGGTCAAACAGATGCTACTGAAGTGTTATTGAAAGTTGTTATTACTATTACTAAAACCATTTTTTACTTTTATTCTATTTATTTAAATTCTATTAGGGAGGTTTTTATGTAATCTTAAAAATCAACCTGAGATCACACCACTTGAAGAGGCAAAGTGAGAAACAGAAACATGTTTCCAGTAATATACTGCTTAGTAAGAGCTGTATTAATTAATTCAACTGTAGAAAGGCTTCATCGTGGGCATAATGAACTTATAACGATAGTCTCCTGCTAAGTATT
Organism: Apteryx rowi; assembly: GCF_003343035.1. Lineage (NCBI taxonomy): Eukaryota > Metazoa > Chordata > Aves > Apterygiformes > Apterygidae > Apteryx > Apteryx rowi. The sequence goes on along the minus strand of NW_020450666.1, from coordinate 653,699 downwards.
TAATTTTTTGAAACAGTATCAGGAGTAAATCTAAGGGGTGATATTAACAAATTATAAAATTTAAATAATAGGGAAGGAAAACTCAATTACAGTTAATTCTGAAAGAGGTAAGTTTGTTTGTGGTGTTATTTTTGTTTTTTTGTTATTTCTTTTTAATGTTTTCATGTTTTAGTCATTCAGATATCCTCATCTCTTTCCTGGTGGAGCAGTTATGAGTGAATATTATTAGAGGTAATAAAAACTATTCCAGCATATAAAAGAGACTTTGTGGTAGATTAGAGAATCAGGAATGTTTACACCATCAAACTCTCTCGTTGACTGATCATGCTAACATGATTTCCAATTGCTGAAGTGTTCATTTTCATTGTGTGTGAATAATGAAGGGCAGAATATGTCACTCAACAAACAAAACTATCAGGTCTCTAGATCTGACTCTTAATTGACTTTTCCTGATCTGGGCTTGTTTTGTTTTGTTTTTGCTTGTTTGTTTGTTTTTAAAAAATGTGTATTTATTTGTGTAAAACTTTTCAGAAATACCAGCAATCTGATTTCTGGAAAGAACATGAACACATTCAAGTCAATGGAAAAAAAAATCACTTCAGTGGAAATTTAAACTGACTTACTCGGAGGATAAAACAAAATTAAAAATCTCCATCCTGCACTAATCAAACTGAATCTATTCACTAAGAGGAAGGCAAAGGAAAGTGTTGTTCTGCTATCCAGTAGAGGATAAAAGTTACTGACAGATGACACTATGAAGGCAAAGTGTTTAATGTGTTTTTGCATCAGTTTTAATTGAAAAGGTCAAAAATGAGGGGGGGGGTGACTAGCATAATTAATACAAACAACAAAGGAATGATTTCAGCTGAAAATACAGACAGAAAAGGTTAGAGAATACTTAAATGAATTAGTTTTCAGAACACATGTGCCTGATGAACTTCCTCCTAGAGTATTTAGAGAACTGGTAAAGTAGTCTCAAGACCATGTTATCTTTAGAAAGGCAGTTTCAGATGTGAACCTGTAAAGGGCAGATGAGGTATCAGTAGAATGAAAAAATGAAAACACAGTACTTGTCTTTAAAAAGGTAAGGAAGCAGGAGCTTAGGAATAATAAAACAGTCAGTTAACCATTAAGTCTCAGAAAAATTCTGGGACAAATGAAAAACATGATTGGTAAAGATAAGGAACAGCCAACAACAATTAGTTAAGAACAAATGATGCCAACCGAATTAATTTCTTTTTACAAATGGTAAGAGACCTTGTGGACAGGTGAGTTGCAACCAGGGTCATTTATCTGTCCTCAAGATGCTTATCTCACAGAAGATTCTCAAAAGCACATAAAAAAGGGAAAGCTCATCTAAGTGATACTAATACAGTGAGGGTGCAAAACTGACAAGGTAACAGTTCTTAGAGAGTGATTACATTAGGTCATTGCTAAAAGTAAATACTTTCTTTTCCTTTTCCTCCTCCCCCTCCCCCCCCTCCCCCCCCCCGCCCAGGAAGTCTGTTTAAACTTTTATTAATACGATGGGTGCTTTGCATTTGAAGAAAACATATAATTGGGCCTGTCAGTGTGTTGGAAGGTAAGGCTAGAAAGCAAAATTCTAATAGGTAGAAACAAACCTGTACAAATACGAGATACAGAACAACTATTTGGGTAGCAGTTTTTCAGGGAAAGATCTGGAGATTTGAATGGATTCCATCTAAAAAGAAATTGAGTGTCATTCTGTATCAAGAAAGACACCCTGAGATATAGCAACTTGAGAACTCTCTGCAAGATATGCATGGTAAGTCTTTTGCTTTGCTCCAGTTTTGCTAAAACCTGAGATGGAATGTTTTTGTCCCATTTTGGGCAGCTCAAGAGATATGAACCAACAGGATGAAGTCCAAAGGAGAATGATCAGGAGTTTGGCCAACAATGAAAGAACTGGGATTGAATGACCTGAGATTGTTAAAGTGAAAGAAGAGGAGGCTGAAGATAAAAAAGATAGCAATCTTTCAATGTATGGAAGGTACCATTCATATTATCTGTTTCCTGCAAAGAGGAAATGTCTTGTCCCTGTTCAAGAAGTAGTGACATTAAATTGCAGTAAGATGCCAAAAAACTTTCTAACAGTAAGGAAGGTAACTGAAACACTGGAAGAGATTGCTAAGTGAGAATTCGCACAGCTGGGTGTCTTTAAGAAACAAGCATCTGTCAGGAATGACCTAAGTGTAGTTGATCTTACTTTGGAAGGGCCTGGAAAACACAGATCAAACTTTTTTTTTTTTTAATTCTAATCAATAACTATACCAATTAAAAATTGGTAGAGAACAAGACTTCTAGAGAACAGTCCTGTACTCCTTACACACAGCCTGTCAGAAAGACTACCTGTATGTTTAAGAACTACTATTCTTAGCAGAGAATTTCTGCAGAGTCAAGCCCTCACTGCTGTAATGCCATACATAGCTATCTATAGCTGAGATTACAGAGAACTCTGAATTCTTAGCTACTTTTTCAACCATTACTTGATCAGACCATTTGTTTTCAGACTGGAGAATAAATCAGGTTCAGACAGATTCAAATTTCACTGAAAAATTGCAGGAGTGATTTGAATATGTTATTATAAAGCTCATGCATATAGTTTGAATATGGAACTCAAAAATGAGTATAGGAAATTCAACCGTGGAACTAGAAAAGGCTACAAAAGCTGATGCTATAAAAATACTTGCACGCACAGAATGATGTGATAATGAGCCACACATCAGAAAAAATTATAGCAGATAATATGAATGGAAAGCATACTTAAACTCAAAAGGACACCTGTGCCAGCATTAAAAATGATTTATTACATGAATTGCAGGTCAGAGCAGACAATACGTGCCTACAAGAATAAACCGAGAAAGTCCATTTTTAAATGGAGGGAGACCCTATCACAGGCATTTTTAAATCACTGTATCATCTAGTGTAGTAAAATTCACTGAAATTATAATACTATAAACAGCACTATTAAGTAATTTTAAAGCTCTGACTAAATGAAGACAAATTCAGCTAAAGTCATCACACAAATCTTAATTAAGGTGGCTGTCTTTGAAATACAAAAGGAAAACAAAAWCATAGCCATGGTGGACAATCTGTTGATACTCTCCTGCAGGTCAATCAACAAACGTGCATAGTGGCTCTGCTGGCAACTAGTAAGTCAGTAGTTAAACCACCAAGGTCAATTAGAGAATAACCCTTTTTTTTGGTGCAACTTAACCTCTCTGTCTTTGCTTTTTCATTATAATTATGATATTATAATAACTGCATCAGTAATAGACACTTAGGCAAGCACACAGAAGGTTTGAAGTAGACTGGTATATGATGGTACAGCATACCTTTTCAGAATGTTAACTACATACACCAAAACCTTTACCTTTAAATATATTTTCAATCAAGCCTGGTAATTTTTTTTTAAAGATTATCAACACAATCTTAATTTTTAACTTAAAGGGCTACTTAATATAGTATCTATTTTCAGGCTACTTCAATTATTTTATGCACAGTAGACCATTTTCTGAATATGCACCATAAAATTTATCTGAAAAATGTTTTTTTTCTGGATAAGAAAGGCTCCAAAAAGTCCGTTCTTGTCCTGTCATTTTCCATTTTCTTACTTTTACACATATGAAACAATCACCAAGGAATACCTCAGAAACCATACAGTTAAGAAAAATGTTGTGGCAAGAAGAAGAAAACAGAGTAAAATGGAATAGTCATGTTTATACACATTACTTACACACTCATGACCTCCAGATTAGAAAGGATTATCCAAAAAAACCCCATATAAATCCTATGAATGTGCCACAGAGACTCTTGAAATAGGCAAGGACAAACACCAGAGCCCAGATGCTTCCTTCTCTCTAGATTTCCTGTTCAATACACTGACTCAAATACAGGAATCAAAGTATCAGGGAGGGTGAAGAAAACACAGGGGAGTTTTCTGATCAGGGAGGGTGAAGAAAATGCAGGTGAAAATGGATAGACTGCAGCCCAGATAAAAGAGGGTTTCATATCACATTGAAGAATTTTTCACTCAGGATGGGAGGACCTGTGGTAGCTAAGGGCTTATCAGGGGTCTATAATTCTCATAAAGCATTGCCTGCTTGGCAAAATCCAAGGACCATGGGGGTTGCTAACATATTCTCTGTGGGTGCTCAGTTATGGACTCTTCTGCTGAGACTTTCATAGAGACCATTTTCCTCACAGATTCAAGGACTGAAGTTTCCTCGAGTAAGTGAAGGAAGCATGTGACAGTAAACTAGAATTATCCTACAGATATAAACTGAACTTACTGAAACTAGATCACAGAATATGTGAAATTACACTGTAAAATAGATCGACTATTTAATATTCTGCCACAGAAAATGGATATCCCCTCTTGTAACCTTGACCCAAGCCACATGAAAGAAGACAGGAAATTATGAGCAATCTCTTTACACTGTTTCTATGTATCTGGAGTTTCCTTATATTTATCATTATAATTTACCATGCTATAAGACTACTACAGAAAGATCAAGTTCAACAGGTGCCAAACCCTATCAAAGAAAATACCCAATATTTAAGATATAGTGATAATCAGCTCTGTTGTAGATGCAAGCCTATGCAATTTAACGTATTTTGTTCTGCACTAATTTACATCAGTATAATGTTTTACCAGGTTCCTCCTAGTCAAATACCTGATAAATGAATCAGTTACAAGAAGCAATTGAGTATAAAGCAAGTCTCTGAACAGGTTTCCGTTGCATTTGTCACTGCAATAAATGAATAAATCTTTCAAATCACTACTTCTGGTGCATTCCCACAAACCCTCATCATGAAACCCGAATTACAGCATTCTGAGATATAGAAGGTTGCTTCTTGACAAACAAGAAGCATGCTAATTGTCTTGCTTTGCCTTTCATCCTCAGTAATTACTTTTGTTCCATATGGTGACAAGCTAAGTGCCTTCTATTTGCATGTGAAAAAGCAGTTTGATCTTCTGATACCAAAACTGCCCACACTTTGTGTCATGCAAGAAGCTGGATTACCAAATCAAGAACCCCAGTTGTGTGGTCTTGGCAGCACCATGACAACTTTTGCTAAAATTTCGCTCTGTCACTATTACAGTTGAGCCCAGTAGTAATAAAAATAGTGGAAAAGACAGTATTAAACAAATGTTTCATGTCTTTTTTCAGCACTGCTGGGATTCGCAGATGCCTGTAACCCTGCTTAGAGTAATGGGTACTGACCATTCAGAAAATCAGGTCTATTCATCAACCAAGTCTGATTCTTGCATGTGGAGCTGGTAGGGGCAAAGGCTACTGCAAAAAGAGCAGCAACCTTAAGGGAGCTGATAATAAAACAACAGTGCCCCCTACTCCTCCAGGCCTTCCAGCTTCACCTTATGCTTATGGTACTTAAAGCTTGTGTTACTGCAGAAACCAATTTACCTGTTTCTGCTTTCTTCACTGTTACCAAAAAATGGAGCTAAAAGAGTGAGAACAGGAAAATGTGGAAAAAAATCCTGGTGCAAGCAATGGGCAATGAAAAATGGCAAGTCCTTTTTGCTTGCTGTAGTGAATTATAGACAAAGGGAGAAATTCCCACTGTTCGGCCCTTTTGTCATGAAATAAAAGGTGTTAAAAGTCTTAAACACTGTTTTCTTAAGAGCTAAACTATGGACAGTATCAGTTCAGTTCAGCTAATTCCTAGTGCAAATAAATTTTACCCAAATTATTTCCTGCAAGCCTGAAATACACATAGACCATCCCAAAGCTTAATTTTATTTCCCAAAATTTAACTCACAGCCTAAAACCTAAACAACTTTGATTGAGAATCTCAGGAAACAAACCACTAAAGTATGAAACAGCTACATTAATTCTTTGCAGTCATGACTTAGGTAGAAAGAGCATTCACGTATTTCCCAACGGCTTGCTGTTAAGCTAGGGTTAAACTAGCAAACTTGAAAGACAGCTTATATCCAGTTTCCGTTAAAATAAAACCAAACCCTAAGTAATCATACTTTTCCCAGCTATCTTTAAAATTTGAATTAAAAGCATATATATAAACATTTGCTTTTTGAGATACACAGCCAAAATACTGTGAGATGCAGTTAAAGTAGGCAGCTAGTGAATTAAAATGACTTAAACCTGTCTCTTGATAAGCAAACAGAGCTTAAAGAGTAAACACATGGTTAAATATTGAAGATAAAGAGTATATTTATTGTGTACATTCTTTGTAATGTGACAGCCTAAGCACTAGCAATAGTATGCAAGGAAAGCTATGTACTTTGACAGGCATGCCATTTTTAAACAACACAGATTTCATACCCACTCTGTGCCACAGTTTACAAATCAACATATTAGTATTATTACACCTACTTTCCCTTAAGTTAACCCTGAGCACATTTTTTACCTTGCAGTATAGATATAGCCTCTAACTAATAATTTTTATTACCAACTAACCTCTCCCCCATGCAAGTGTGTATCTCTCTCAGACACACACACACAAAAAAGAAACTTCTTAGACTTTGGAAATAATGCAAAGATCAGATTGATGCTCTGGTGACCCTCAAAGCAAATTTCTACTTGACTGAAAGGCAACCAGAACATAGCTGAACACAGCAGCAGGGAATAAAGAAAAGATTCTTCTTCTTCTTCTTCTTCTTCTTCTTCTTCTTCTTCTTCTTCTTCTTCTTCCTCTTCCTCTTCCTCTTCTTCTTCCTCTTCTTCTTTTTCTCCTTCTTTTTTTTTTTATTTCCAATCTTCATCTTGTAAAATTACATCATTTAATTAAAACATCCAGGAAAAGAAGCATTTATCTAAAACGACACCCCTGACAGGTTTTAACAGGACTCTTGAAAGTCATCCAGGAGTCTCTCTAATTCATCAAAGGCTTCTCCTTAACAAAGGGTGTGACTGGAGTTGCCATATCTGTACTTAGGGCTAATGGTTTTCATCTTTTGCACTTCGGGGCTAAACTGAATATTTTATAGTGAATCAATGTAGGAAACTCTTGAAGGAAAGTAGCCTAAGAAATTCTTATGAATCAAGGTTTACTTACATATATTTATTTTTCCTCACAATGCTCTCAAAAATGGCATTTTTTAAAAATTGAACCTTTTCTCTCCCTTAAATAAAAGGCCAAAGCAAGAACAGATTGTGAAGCCATTATATTCATGAAGAGAAAAAGAGAGGTTAATTCAAAATTCTATGGTCTGTTGACTCCAATAGCCACATGTTCCCCAAAGCAACAACAAACGCACCACGGAAACTCAATCAAGGCATCAAACCCACTCCAGCAAATGTGTTGTGCCAACCCATTATTAATGCTGCCTCTCAGGGATATTCTGTATCAGCATGAACTTGCTGAAAATATTGTTCACAAATTCACATTATACTATTTCCTTGACATTAGATGCCAAAGAAGGCAAATCAGGAGAGGACTGAGAGAGGGAAGAGATTCAAGGATGAGTTCTGTCCACAGAACTGATCCAAACAAACTGTGTGAATACATTCAGAAAAGGCTTAATATACCGATATGAGTTGTTGGCAAATTTGACAGGTTACAGATAAGCAAGTTGTCCTTGTGAAGAGAGCTTCTGTAGACTTGTTTTCCTGTGTTCCTCCCCATGCCAATCACAGGAACAGGAGTGAAATATCAGTGAACGAGCATAGCTGAATTAAGCCATTCAATGCAAGAGTATGGAGCTTTATTGTGTTCCCTTGCATCTTTTCCTACTGCCAAATAAAAACACCGTTGTCCTTGCTGAAGGATTCCCTTTCATGTCTCAAGGATCTCTGCCAACTTAATTGTGAGAGTCACACTGCGTGCCCAAGTGGAAGAGAAGGGATCTCACGTCTTCAAATTTATCCCTTCACCCTCTTTTTGTCAATAGAATTTGAATGTGGCAAGCACTGCTGAACACACCGAGAAAGTTCAGTAGGTGCCCGCATAAAAAAAACATAATTTAACAATTTGGATGCAAGTTACAATGAAGGCTTGGTATGAATGTTGTCTAAATATGCATGCTAAATGCATGTTAACTGCATCACAGACTCACAACTTCAGAGACCAAATCTTATCTGCGGCAATAACACAAACATCCACTTTCATAGATGAACGGCTGGAGTAAAYGGAAGGGGGAGGAAGAAGGGAAATATTTTCCCATTATATGACCTAATTAAAACTATAGATTAAAGGATATTGATGGCACAAGAGTTCACATATCAAACACATATTTTTAATAATTCAAAATCATATTGGGATGCTTGGATTCATTAGCAGACTCTCTGAGATCAGGGAACATAATAAGAAATTCCACAAGAATTTCCTGCAATGCTAGTGACCGAACTGCTCTGGTCTCACACTTTTTTTTTTTTTTTAATAATGTCATTTGATAAAACAAAAACATAACAGGTCATATCCAAAGCTGATATAAGTTAGTATGACTATGAGCTAACTATTTCTGATACAGTAAGTCTATCACATACAAATACTATTTAGTAATGAATTCAAAGTTTTACATAGGCTGTTACTTTTGTTTTTTTCTTGTAAGATTACTGCTCAAAAGTGATCTGTAGAAACGTTTTCACTGAGGTGAAAACAAACAGTGACTTTGCTGAAATGTTAAATAACATGTAAAAGTATGAAAAACACACGGATACTTCCATAAGAGAACAAATAGAATTCTGTAGTCATTTCTTTAAAAGTCTGCCCTGAAAAATCAGCTTTTGGCACGTGTCATGCAGCTGGGACAGGACCAGCCTGTAATGTCATTCCATGCTCCAGTTGGATTTGATTTCCTAGCACCTCCTGCAATAAGGACAAACTGTTGTTTTTGCAGAAGTCTGGTCAAGCAACCCTACAGAAAATCTCTGAAAACACACTGGTTATGAATGGAGGAAACTGTGAAATGCACAAGCCAACAATTTTATTTGGTAATAAATTAAATCTTTTGGCATAATTGCCATATGGCACATTGAATTTTATTTAATGTTTAGCAGTTTTTTCATTAGAAATTGGTATTTTTTCTTTTGCTTAAAAAAAATGTTTTTATTAGAGCAAACATGCTTTTCTTACTTTCCTTTAAAGCCCAAGGGTCTGACAAGGGTAAAAGCATTTTCAAAATACCCTGCTATGTGGTTGTATATTTTGTTCAAAATCCTTTTAAGAAGAAAGCAATATCCAGATGAAGATGGACCAGAACCGGGACTGTAAATTAAATGAAACACGTAAAAAATGAGATTTATAGCACATTTGCTCCTTCAATCTACAGCTCATTTATTCTAAATACCTTTTCCTAATGAGCAATTTTCTGGATGTCACCACAATTTACTATGGTCAGCATCTAAGTGTAGTACAAGCAACATATTTAAATTAGTTTTTTTGGTCAGGAAAGAGCAATATAACCCAGCATATATCAAAAATTACTAATTTGGCTGTACTCAGGGACAAAAACATTGCTGTTGCAATAAGGAGCAGCAAGTTGCAAATAACTTACCCTTCTGTGATCACATAAATAAGATTCCCAAAAAGGTGCTGAATAAATATAGATCTAACTTAATTCCATCAAGGAGGAAATCAGGGTTCCAGCTGCTAACCATGTTTGGATTCAGACTGTGAGCAGTATGAAATGAGATCCATGCTAATCTGCATGCATCAAGCAACTTGAGCCAGTGAAGAGAAAAATTCTGCCCCTCAATTACTGTTCCTTATTTCCACCCAACATGCTCAAGACCGTTTATTGAATGGTTCCCATGTGGCTGTAGGAGGAAACAAAGACAGGACAGTGAGACAGCTTTCATTTTCTCACTCTCTTCTTCCACAGACTTGTAACAGAAAAAGCGCTCCAGGCTTAATATTGTTCTTTCTGCTGTTTTTATTACTGTGTATTATGAAACTACCATTTAGGTGGGGTCTTTCCTACGTCAGAAGAAAGGGAGATTAAAAATCTTTTAACTAAAAAGCTATCCTATTAATGCTGAAAAGGACAAATTCTTTTTGTCTGCTGAACTGAAGAAAAGCATTTCATGATTTCACAGGTTTGTATTTTCCCGTTCATGACAATGTGGGGTGTATTAACAATAAGGAAGCTATTTCTTTAAAAGAAAGCATGAAAATACTTTAGGTAAAATCCTAACTATCCTAATTTCTCAATTCGGTGGGAGTTTTGGTATGTGCTAAACTTGCAGTAAAAATGAGTTATGAAAATAGCTGTCACATAGGCCATTTTCAAAACATGAATAATTCAAACAAATTCCTAATTTTTCCCTCAAAAAATATTAAACCCTGTGGCCTGTACAATTAAAGCAGCTAAAATAGTGAGACTTTGAAAGCAACTACTTATTCCATACAATAACATTTCACTAGAATTTTTATTGTGTCTACTTTCATGGATCTTAATAGACAATACATCCTGAACATGGAAAAAATGTAATCCATTTTACTGACAGTACAGTCAAAAGAGAGATGGAGAATTTGCACTTTGCATGTTGTGAATGAAAACTGAGAATATATGTAATAAGCATCTCTAAACCCTAGTGAGTTATTGAGCTGTGGATCTCCTTATGTGTCAGTGATCCTTTTTCATTTATTTTCTCATTTTACATAGACCTTTTCTGTACGAAAAGGAAGTCCAAATGAAATTAARGTCAAAATATACAATGAAGTAGAATTAATAAAAAACAAATGCTGTTGAAATTAAGGCCATATTTGCCCCAAGGTTATGGGATAAATCTACCTATCTATGGCTAGAATCAAGTGAGGAGTGACTATGGCACTAAAACTTAACCCATACTTGTCTCTGGGAAACGGGTACTACTCACTTCTCCTGAAAGGCACAAGTGCATTAACAGGCAGGAACAATAGCTGTTCCTTAAAATACTGCAGATATATTATTTCCTAAATTTCATAAACATTGAAGGCAAATAATTTTATTTCCCTTCAAAATAAAGAACTCAAAGGAAGTATTTATCTTGTCCTCACAGTACTTCCTGCAATCCCATTAGCAAGACCAGCTTAGCTCAGAATTTGAATGAAAAACATCTAAGTAACACATAGAACTCAAGAAGAAGTACATGGGATAGAAATACTGTCAAGCAGACTGAAAACTATCTAAAAGATTGTAAAAAACAAACAAACCTGCAGATCAAAGATTCTGTTCAGATGAAGGACAGGACTTGGGAAACCAAGATTAGGTTCCTTCCTCCATCAAAGTATTCTCATAACTTTTGCTAAACTGTTTAGGGCAAACAAGTGCTTTTGTGGGTCTTTGAATCCTGGAACTGGAAGGCTCCTCTACTCAGAAGAAAACCTTCCTCCTATGTTTTAACATGTTCATGTTTTCCAGATCTCCGATGACAGCAATATCACAATACAATTCCAGTGCTCAACTATCTTTGCCATTAAAAACTTTTCTAAAAATCTAACCTAAACAATCCTTCCTTCTATTTCAAATCATTACTTTTTGCTTACCTAAATTGTCTTGGACACATATTCAAATGACCTTAACTTAGAGATGTACCACACATGAGCTAAGCTACATCAATGGACTACATCTATGGTCTTCAATTAATCTTCAGTCCACACAGACTAATGCAGCTAGCTGTTGCAGCTCAGAGGATGTGCTGCAACCATTAAGCTTCTGTAACTTGGTCATAAAGTTTGAGCCTTAAATTCACTCCTCTGCCTTCTCAGGACTGAGTACCTCTTTCTCTCGTTCATCCAAATCCGTGAAGGAAGGCTGCTAGGTCAGTCTCTGTAGCAAGCACTCTTGGAACACACTAACAAATCTGGCATCACGCAGGAACACTTGCTGCTGTTTCATCTAACAGGTTAGGGCACATACCCTGAACTGGGCTGAACTCCTTTTGTCTAATGGGAATGGAAAAGACCACTGTTTGCCACTCTTCCAAGGAGATGTTCATGCACTACTCTACACAAGGCATATGACTTATACAATGAAGTTAAGTGGAATAAAGCTAAGAAAAGCTTAATTTAGTAGTAGCTTTTTGCTACTCCAGCACAGCTGCATTCAGAAGAGAGGGACAAATGAGGGGCAGCTGGAATTGTAGGCTAATGCTCCAGGCTACCATCTCACAGACAACAGCCATTGCTCTACAACCAGTTGAATGCAGTTAGGTAGAATCAGTAAACCAAAAATTAAAGAGTTATTTCTATTCACTCATTATCCAAAGTGATCAGGAGGTACTTGTTGTCATTATCCCAGAAACACATATTCCTTTTCACTGCTTGTGTGTGGTACCGTTCCACAGTCCTGTAGCTACAGTACTACTCTAAAAGCCTCAGTAGATCCTGGAGGCAATATATCAGGAAAGAGTTCCTAATGATACCACATCCGTAAGACTATGAAGAAAATCTCCGAACAGAAATGGCTGAAGCACAGTCCCTTAGCCCATATGAGACAGATTCAATCAGACTATTAGGAAGCAGAGGCTGCAAAGAACAAAAAGTACTGGATACAGCCTTCTAACATCTTTCTTTTTTTCATCCTGAAATTCACTAAATCTCCTGGTAAAATTGTATGAGTCTAATAAGCTGGACACCTAGAAAATCCAGAATAATCAGAACAATGCAAATGTATGTTCCCACCCGAAGCTGAATATATAAATCTAACATCCCGCTAAATTTTTTTTTCTCTACTTCATATTCATTGCACGTTAGATGTAATGTTACTGGTTAAATATGACTGAGGTATCATTAGCACTCAGCCCATCTAACTTAACAACTTATTCGTAACTACATCATGGGTATGTAGCAAACCAAACTTTCTAAAGTATGTAAAGATGCTTTTATAGTCAATGAAGAGAAGTTACACACCTCCACAGACTTCCAGAGAGAGATCCTGCCTGCACAAGTTTACACACCTTAAACCTCTTCAGTAACTGTGTAAAAGTATAGGCACTTAGATCAGGAGAAATAGTTTACTAGGCATCTATTAATATAGGAGAAATTGGATTCCTACATTAGAAAACTGGTTCCCAACACCTCTTTTATAACTAAAGGACTTTCCACAGGCATTTACTGTGATAGTCACACACAGCTCAGCAGTTGGACGATGACCCCTGCAATGTGATATTTCAAGTCATGTCACAGCTTTCTCTCTTTTTGCTCATGGCTGTCCACTGGGAAATACTTTTTTTTTTTTTTTCTTATAGAAAAAAAGATAGATTTCAAGACAGGTGAATGAGGAATGAGGTCAGTATCACATGGGGTTTCAAAGTCTCGCGTTCAGCATATTAGCTCCTATCATTAGGCTGGTCATAATGTTGCTGCTGAAAGAATACTTTCAGTGTTTTATGCACGTTATGTTGCACATATTATGCATACACATATATGTATACACATACACAAATTTTTGCACTGTCACATTGTATGCAACATTATATAAAAATAAATGAATAAAAAATCAAAAGAGACTGCATATAAGATATCAAAAACCTCTACCTTTGAGGAAAATATGCTATTATTTTAAAAATCATTTAAAAATGTATCAGAGTAATAAGAAATCACTGTAACTGCTCCTGGAAATGAAATCATCATAGATAATTATGACTAGCTAAGGCATCTAGTAATTTATGAATGCAAATATTTGCTTTTCATTTAAAAAATGATTTCTAGTCAGCCAATGGAGTAATGTATATATGTAATTGTTACATTTTTGTAGATTAATATTCCTTTTTTTTGTGTAAGCCACAAAGAAAACATACCAAGGTTAATCTTGATACCATTAAGTGCCACAATAAAGCATAACATCCATTTGCAATGTGTATTAGAGGAAGAAGCTGGTATTTCAATCAAAGCACTATTTTTTGCACAAATTTGAACTTACTAGTTCTGCAAAAGATCTCAAGGCTTCTACAAACATTAATTAATATTCACAACCTTTCAGTGATAAGTATTAGCACAAATGTAAAGAGAAAGGGAAGAGAAACTTTTGAATAGAATTGCTGAATTCTAAGTCTGTTAAAATTAATTTCCAAGTAAGTTAAAGGCAAATTAATAAAAGAGTGTCTTCTTATTTCTTACAAATTCATGCTGGGATTCTCCCAGTCTAAAAAGGAACTTAGACAGGTTTACATAGGTACCTAAGACAAAATGACAATCCTGAAAATCCAGTTGCTAGAGTATATGTGAACCCATCTAAATTTCTCTGGTGTCTCATTTTGGAACACTAAAGATTCCCAGTCATTTGAGGTCCTGCTTCTGAATACATGCAGAACAGTCTCAGTTTTGACAGAGCTGAACATGTTCACACCTAGTGCAGGCTTAAGCCCTAGCAAGATCAATAAGCTAGATATTCTTCTGCCTCCCCTTTCTGAGGACTTGATCTTCCAGGCCCTCTCAAGCACCTGTAGCAGATTGAGGTCTGTACAAAGTACCACTGTAAGTACCACTTAAAAAATAAAACTTGGCTGCAGGAAGAACCACTGGTCCCATTTATCCTGCGGTTCAAGCACTCATGTAACATGTGAGAGGATTCAGTTCAATTGTCTTTTAAGAGCATTCCAACTCCTGTCTCCAAGTGCCCTAGCACCAGACTATGAGCTGTGGTGGGATATTTTTCATTCCTGCTGCTGAAACTGTATATGATGATCCATAAGACACCCCTCTTCTCCCTGCTATTAGCTAACATAAACAGCTGTCTCCTCGTCGCAGCGAATTTTGTGGCTTCCATCCCCAGACACCACACTCTCCCTGTGCACTACACGGGTGCCTAGCCAAGGTTCAGGATTCAGTCTTGCGGACAGACATGCACGCAACCGTCTGGCGTGGCAATGCTCACAATACAGCCCTTAGTTCTTTTTTTGCATCTCAGCATGAATGCTTCCTCCAGGGCTTACATTAGAAAAATAAGTTCTCTTGTGAATTTAATGATGTCTTCAACTTTCACTGACTATAGGAGATTACTCTTGCTGAAGAGCTTTTGTTTGCTATTGTTTTACATCTAGTTTCCAGCGCTAACTGTTTTTATATGCTTCTTTCTGTTCAGCTGAGAAAAGAAGCTGTAGTAGTAGCTAAAAAAACAGGAACACCTCTTATTCATTTTCCTGCACTACCTGGGAACCAGATTTATGAAACATTATGAAATATATATAACTATTTTATCTTACAGAGTTCTCCCCTCCTCCACCCTGAACACTGCATTTTCTGGTAACATTGGAAGAGGGGTAAGTCTGTTTATGTGAGCCTGGGCACTCCTGAAAACAAGATGATAAACCTCAAGTAGCTACAGCAGAGAAATATTTATTTTGTTTAAAATAAATGGAGCAACTCTTAGATTATAACTGGAGTCATATGTTATAAATCAGCTTATTGAATAACACAGCCTTGGAACAATCACTGCTCTGGGACACAGCATTCTACTACATAGTGAAACTTCCACAAAAACAACTATAGTCAATGTTGCTAATAATAAACATTGAAAAACTAGAAATATTTTTTCTTCCTTCATGCTGGCCCCTTTTAAACTGTGTGAGGCCTAACCTTTAGGAATTACTCAAGCCAGACATAAAACAAAAGCTGTCTTGAAGGCTAAACTGATAGGAATTTCTTTTATGTCCTTTCCTGAACCTGTGCTTACTCTATTATCATTAACGTATTATCTTCCATTAGTGGAGCTTATGCTTTTCATGCTGTGAGAACCTAAACTCCAGAGAGAAATGCTAAGATGCTACATCTGCAGGATGGCACTCTCCTGTGCTTGTTAATAGTAAAAAGAAAAAGCACTACCAAATCTCATTATCATCGGAAGGGTGAGAGAGTCTCGGGAATTAAAAATAAAAATAAAAAGATGGAGGGTCCTCTCTGTCAAAACAGGGGCAGTTAGATACCCTGAATTTTTCCACCACTCCAGACATGTCAATCAAACATAACACAATGCAAGAATATCTGAGTGACACTTCAAGCTGCATTCATAAGCAACCTGCCTCATTCAAAGTCAATGAAGAAACAGGACTTACAAGCCCACACTGCAAAGTTATTGAAATGTGACTGACATCTCAAAGGAAAAGTGTCAACTGGATAGCATGACCCCGTGCTGAAACACTGCAAGGTTAATCAAAGTTATGGCAGTCAGGAGCTAGAAAGACCCTACCTTAGATTGAATTTTCGTATTCACAGCACTCAGTGGGGCACTATTTCCTTCTCACTTCCTCTCCCACTGACATTTACATCCCAAGTTTGTATCATTTGTCCACTCTTGGTATCATTTTAGAAAGATACTGGTGGATGTTTGCTGCCCATGAGAAGATTTTATACATCTGAGTAATGACAGGTCTCCCTTTTCCTCCTTTAGGATTCTGCTGTGCTGTTAACATATTTTCTAAGATAGTAAATATACCATTGGGAGATTAAAAGAAAGTGCTACAAATTGTAGAGTTACTGCTCAAAAGAGAGTGGGTAAACTCTGAGTTTAATGATTAATAGAATTCCTATGAACGTCCATGAAGGAATAAAGGGAGTCTCAAAGTAGGTAAATGTTCAGACTGTTCCTTAAAGTTTCATATCTTCCCAAGGCCAGAGAGATCCTGACAATTCTTCATTATTTACCAGTATCACATCAGGGAATACATTACATGGACACTCCCCTCTTCTTCTACTTTTGTAGATCTATAAAGACAATTTATTTTTTCCTCATTATTTTTTGTAAATATGTCAGTAGCTACTATTTTATTCAGTGTTGCTATGTTTATAATGTAGACCTGAACCATCCATTTAGCCTAAGCACACACTACAGAGTAACACAGCAAGTAATAGAGATAAATTAAAGATTACAGGGTACAGCAAATGCAATAGTTATGTTCATATGTTCATGGTTACAAAATGAAATTCTAAAGTAATTTAAGCAAGCATGACTTACTTTTATACAAAAAAGGAAGTTCTCTAGTATCTGTTTTCTTCCTGGATGGCATTTTTTGCTTTGCTGAGTTTACTTCATATGTTTCTTGTTTTCTTACTCTGTCAGCCCATAGCAATATCCCACAGACAGAAACAGCACCTTCTTGACACTGCATTATAATCAGCTGAAAATGCTAGTGGCCCTATTTTGTTGGCTTCATTCCCTGCTCCTCCTCCTTCTCTAGAAGGCAAACAGTCTAGAGAGTAAATATGCTTCTTCCCTAGAGCCTAAGGACCTAGAAACCTTTTACCTTCCACAGACTCACTGTCTCATTTCTAAATCAGTGGCTGCACTGAATGTCACACAACATTTCCATTTTGGAATCAGTCCTCCAGTCAATTATTTAATCAAAGGAGAATTTACAAAATAATACCCCTTTCTCCTCCAGTAAAAAGATAAGAATAATATGATAACACAATATTTATTTCTTTATTATTAATTACTTTTTAAACCAAAGACGGGGAAAATTCAGATGGTGGAAAGATCACCTTGGGAATATATTATATCAAACATGACCAGCAAGGACTTTTCTTTTAGGAAGAATAATGGTTTAATGTTTAATTAATCCTATCCATTTCTGCGTTTATGGGAAGGCAGAGAAGAAGAGTCTGCTTTATAATGTGGAAAATTAAATATTAAAAACTTTGTGCCTATTTGACTTTACATTTTCTTGTTATGAATGGGTATTTTCACTTTATTTCACTTTCTTCAAATTACAAGAGACAGAACCAATTACTGCAGCTCGGCTGAACAAAGGTATTTTCAATGTATCTTTGATACTGCCTTGCCAATCCCAAAACAAAACAAAAAATTAAAAACCATTTAAAGTATTAATGGAACCTTTAAAACTCACATTCAAAGTGACGCAGGTTACTCAAGATTAGAGAAGGCCAGGAAGAACTTCCAAAAGGCTGAACAAAGGTACATGTTTAAGAAACTCAACAGATAAAATTCAGTGTAGACAAGAGGCAATACACTTTGGAAGAAATAATGTGAATTACCCCAGTGTATAAATGGGTTGTAAATTAAGTGCACCTATTCAGAGAAAAGGATGCAGAAAGTATTTTGGACAGTTCAATAAAACCATTTGTCCAGTGTACAGCAGTAGTCAAAATGCCCAACAATATTATTAAGGTGTGAAGAATTCAAAAGACTAAAAAAGAGAACAATAATGAAAATAAAGCCTTTAAATACAATGACCTTAAAAACTCTATGTTCTCTCCTGTTTCAAAGAGCAGAATAAAAAAAAAAAAAAAAAAAAGCCCAGAGAAAAGCAGCAAAATAATGAAGATGGTTTAAAATATGACAAGCTACTTAGCTGGAAGAGAAGACCGAGCAGAAGTACAAATGGCCTTCTCTGAGTGGCTCACCTAGCAGCCAGTTTCTGCATATTTTCTACTTCTGAATGGTACCTCAGAGAAGTGCCCCAGTCTCCCACTGCTGTGAGAGTCTTGACTCACTACCACTCCAGCACAGAGCCCACCCACAGGCCCAGTGCCTGGCTGGTTCATGACCCCAACACTGGCCTATGGCTGCGGCCTGGGTGGTTGCAGTCTGGAGTAAACGAGGCAGCACAGTGAAGAGATGAGGAGGTGGGAGGGTGAAGACACTCTCTCACAGTATGGACGCTATGTGGCAGGGAAGACTCAAGCACAGATACAGAAAGCAGTATGTGTAGCTGAAGAAAGCTTTATCATGAGCCTCAGATGCTGCCAGATCAGACTCTGAATGGAAACTTCTTTCACATTTCTCACCTACCACAATGTGGTCCTCGCTCTCCCACATGCTCCCCTGCCCCAGTGCCATCCTGTCTTTGCTCAGTCCTTCCTATTGCCCTCATTGTTTTCTTCTATCTCCACTTTTGATTTAGTTATCCTTCTTTTCCCATATCTCTTTATTCACTCCTATCTTACTTTCTGTGGCTCTTGCATTCACAAAATTCCTGGAGGTGAAATGGAGCCCCAAATGAATACAGTTTTAAGCCTTCCATAGCAAGATCATCTCTCCCTTCCACTCTGAGTTCTTGATCTTCCTTTTGAGAGATGCAGCCCAGCAGGCTACCACCAACTGATCACATGCTGTGATGCATCCATTACTCCGAATCTAACTTGATTCAGATCCCAATCCGACTATAAGACTAAAATCTTGTGTCTTATCCCATCTGGAAGTGGTTCCTGAGGACTGGAAGAGAGTGAATGTCACTCCTATCTTCAAGAAGGGCAAGAGGGGGATCCAGGGAACTACAGGCTGGTCAGCCTCAACTCAGTCCCTGGGAAGGTGATGAGGCAACTAATCCTGGATACCATTTCCAGACACATGAAGGACAAGAAAGTGGTCAGGAGTAGTCATCACGGATTTATGAAGGGGAAATCATATTTAACCAGCCTGATAGCCTTCTACAATGAGATAACTGGCTTGGTGGATTAGGGGATGTCATTTATCTTGACTTTAGTAAGGCTTTTGACACAGTCTCCCATAACATCCTCATAGGCAAGCTGATGGTGTATTGGGTAGACAACTGGACAGGGAGGTGGACTGAAAACTGGCTGAACTGCCAGGCTCAGAGGGTTGTGATCAGTGGCACAAAGTCCAGATGGAGGTCAGTCACCAGTGGTGTTCCACAGGGGTTGATACTGGGGCCAATACTGTTTAACCTCTCCATTAATGACCTGGGTAAGAGTGCATCCTCAGCAAGTCTACAGACAATACTAAACTGGGCAGAGTGGCTCATACACCAGATGGTTGTACTATTCAGAGGGACCTTGACAGGCTGGAGAAATGGGCAGACAGAAATGTAAAGACAAGTGCAGAGTCCTGCACCTGGAGGGGAATAACCCCTTGCATCTGTACAGGGTGGGGGGTCAATGCAATTGATAACAGCTTTGAGGGAAGGACATGGGGATTCTGGTGGACAACAAGCTGAACATCAGCCAGCAATATGCCCTCGTGGCAAAGACGGACAATGATATCCTGGGCTGCCTTAGGAAAAGCATTGCCAGCAGGTTGAGGGAGGTGATCCTTCCCTTCTACTCAGCACTGGTGAGGCTGCATCTGGAGCACTCTTCTGAGCCCTGGTCTGGGATCCCCATTACAAGAAAGACATGGATGTACTGGAGTAAGTCCAGCGAAGGGCCACAAAGCTGATTAAGGGACTGAAGCATCTCTCATATGAGGAGAGGCTGAGAGAGCTGGGACTGTTCAGCCTGGAGAAGAGAAGGCTCAAGGAGACCTTCTCAATGTGTATAAATACCTGAAGGGCGGGAGTAAAGAAAAGGGAGCCAGGCTCTTTTCAGCAGTGCACAGTGACAGGACAAGAGGCAATGGGCACAAGCTGAAACATAGGGAATTCTAGTTGAACATAAGAAAACACTTTTTTACTGTGAGGGTGGTGGAAAACTGGAACGGGTTGCTCAGAGAGGTTGTGGAGTCTCCAGCCTCAGAGATATTGAAAAGCCATCTGGACAGAGTCCTAAGATACCTGCTCTAGCTGATCCTGCTTGAGCAGGGGGATTGGACTAGATGATCTCCTGAGGTCCCTTCCAATCTCAACTGTTCTCTGATTCTGTGGTTCTATGTACTTTCCCTTGCTTTAGGACCACCTAAATCTTTGACTTCTTCTTACCTTACACTTAGAGAGGTCCAGCCACACTCCTCTACAATTTCTAGTGACTGCTCTTTCCTTTCTTTCTCAATTGCTGTCAATTTTCTGCCTTCTTCCATGCTGTTCCTTACTCTTTTAATGGTTAACAAAAGCAAGAACAAGAGCCCAGGTCCTCCACCCAAGAGTCTTTGCCATAACTACCATTAATTTCTAGCCACTTTGAATTTGTCTTGGTGTTAATTGTGTTATATTATGCACCTACTATAAATTGAGTCCTGTATGTAAATGCCAAAGGACATGAACCTCTGTAAATACACAACACTAATAATAGTCCATCCAGGAGAGACACTGAGACAACTTTCATTTTGTATTATTGCCTGTAAGTGGGATCTAGCATAGACAGCCCTGACAGGTAGCCTGGAGGCCTGATTTCTAACTGTAGCATTGCTATTGGTTTGTTCAGCTATGTTAGGAGATTTGCTTTCTTCTCTTCCCATCTATAAAACAGGGTTAGTGAAAGTTACGTCCTTCAAAAAGCTTTTAAATCTACTCAAATTCCAAATTGAGAACTAGGATTTAATTATTTTTTAATCACTCAGAGGTTTTGAAGAAGCCATTCGTTCAGAGCCAACCCCAAGGTTGGCTCTGAAATCAGCTTTGCTGATTATATGCTTCTTTATATATATGTATATCCAATATTTTGTGTAACTATATTGATTTCTATGTCTTTCACAGATGTTCTGGCCAAAAGATTACATGTTGAGTTGGAATCCAAGAGAAGATTTGAGATCTCAATGCCCCCTAACTTCTCTTTAAAAAAAGGGTGCCATTGTAGAGAGGCTAACTTAGCTGAAATTTAGAAAATGGCAAGGAAATTATTATTGCAGGAATCTTCAAAGAAAATAAAGGTTTCATATCCAAGCTTGATACTTCAGCCACTAAGCTGAGGATCAGAACCACGCAAGAAGTTGGCCTCCTTTCCACATAGAAGTCCATAAGGGATGCAGACAGACTGTGACTACTTTTCTTACCAACTTTATTCATTAGGAGCCTCAGGAAATTTTAAAATAAAAAGGGGGTGGGAGGGAATATTAACTGGAATTGCTGCGGCATGTGTCAAACCTCCTCATTTTTAAGATATACACATAAACCAGTAACATTTTATCTATTCCAGCACAACTGAACTCAATGGGAAAATTCCACTGAGTTCAGTTCACATATAAATTTTCACTTATGGGGAAAGTGGTTGACTGTCTTGTCTGATTGAATTGGTTTTATTATGGGTTCAAGTTTATCTAAACACCAGTGACACTCAGTACATTAGGAATGTCATAGATTGGTTGGGTAGACCAAACAACTTAATTTTGTTGTAAGTTATGAAAATGAGAAAATAATTTTATACTTTTTTTTCTCCTTACTTCTTATTTTTACAGTTTCCAAAAGTAGATAGGGTCTTCAAGGTCCTACTTCTGACAAATACAAAAATAAAGTGCAATACTTTGCATAAGAACTGTATTTTGGGGGGGGGGGTGTAAAAATCTAGACAATTAAAAGCAAGAGAGAGAGAGAGAAAGGAAAACCTTTTTCTAAGGCAGAGGCAGTGCCATTCTTGATTTACATTGCCCTGACCCTGATAGCTCAATGATTACAGAATCTTTTTTTATAGCAAGTAATTCAGGGAGGTTGTTTAACAAAATACATATGCTTTTCTGCTCTGAATAATTCAATCTGTTGTGACCAGATCCAAAGTCAGCCAGACCTTTGAAGCAGAACTGCTTACTTTTTCACTATAGGGAGCACCCCAAAAAATCCAAAAGGCTTTTACACTCTAAAGCAAGTTTGTTTTTGAACTGAAACTGGATTTTTTTTTTTTAATAGAGAATGCTCAGAATCATCTGAGTAAAACAGAAGTAGAATGAGATAATAAAGAATGTTTCCTTCACCTAGCATATATTTGAAAGCAGTCCCTTTCCCCTAGGGTTGGTTTCAGATCTGGTGACTTGATCGTGGTTGCAGAACACTCAGCTCAGTCCCCATTTAGGTCCCTCTAAAGTTTTCTTTCTGTCACCTCTGCACTTCTGAAGCCTGTGTCTGCTCCCTGCACTTTTTCATCAGCTTCCTGCTCTCTGCCCATGCTGCAGACTCCCACTTAGCCATGACTCACTCTCCAGCCTCTACTCTCAAATCTCTTCTCCACAAAAAGACAGCTCCCTCCATCTACCCAGTCACTCCTTTTTTAAAAGAACAAAGAAATAACAATAAATACCATCCATCACACACATACATTGAGGAACCAGTGCTGTTCTCTGTTCTTCTCACAAAACATCAATGCAGGCAAGAGAGCTTCATGACCATAATTGAAAGAACCGTACTAAAACATACATCACTGTCTGCATCTGATGCTATTTCATATGCTCAGTGCCAGGATCTGAAGGGATGACATTCCAGTGGACAAACAGTGTTTCAAAATAGTACTAATTTATTCTGCAGCCTCACACAATCTGCACTGAGAGCTAGTGGCAGCAGATTGAACAGCACTATAGCTCTCCAACAGAGGCCCTTCTCCTACCAAAGCAGAGTGAGGTATTCATTAAAAGGTTTTAAAAGTCTAAAATGACTACAGAGCCTTCAAGATGTGGCACTGAAATAAGACACACTGTCAAATAACAATTTGTAACAGGAAAGGCAAAATTTCTCTCTTGAATATAGTGGATATTTTTATAACTGTTTTTCCCTATGTTTACTTTCACAAATTAACTGAACTAAATTTCCAAAAAGGAACAGAAGTAACTGACAAAAAAAGGGAATAATCCAAAGAAGACATAAGAATAAATGATTGGCACTAGACAGAACAGTTCTCTCCTCTTCCAGTTTTTTTTTTTTTTTTTTTGATGGAAACATACAACAAAATGACTGCTCGTTATAATTGTCTGATCAAGAGAACACAGGGTCCACTCTTAAAAAAAATCTCCTTTAAGCTCTTAAAGCTCTGACTGATCCTTCATGACAAATGTTTTATTGAGAATACAATTTATGGCACCAATTTGTATTTCATTCTTTTTTTAGCATTGCCAAATACTGCATAAAAACAGGAACACAAAAGAAAAAAAGCACACTGTTTTACCCAACTCACATGCACTATATTCCACCAAAGGTTTCTTTAAACAGAACAATATGGAAATGATCTCTAACTGAGCTAATCTAAAGCACTGCAACACAGCTGGACACTTCCCATAAAACACACCTGAAGAGCCAGGCTGAATGCACAGTTATAAATTCCTTGAGGTAGCACTAGTATGCATCCCTCCACAGGAATTAAACAGATGGAAATTCAATGTGGCAATACAGAGGCAAGCATAACCCACCTTTGCTTAAATTCTTCCATGCCAGTAATAGTAAAGTCAAAGACAGAGATGGCCTAGACCGATAAAGGGCCTTGTCAGAACATCCAAATCTTTCATAGTCTCCACTATAGAGGACTATGTCAGAATATAAAGCTGAATTTGTAGCTTTAACAGATAGTCAAGGAGTGCTCTGCAGTAGTACTCYGCGAACATGCTGTTGGCCAATGCATGACTGAACCCTCATGCACAGCTCCTGTACGCCGTGTGCACTGCACACTGGTGCAACCCCATGTACGTAGCTCACGGGCAGACTCTAGACATGTTCGCTGTGCCTGATTTTTCATTACTTTGCACAAAAAGACAAAAAAAAATTGTACCCATATACAAAACACTCTCAGTCAAAATCCTTCTCTCTCACTGCTTTTAGTTTGAGGGCTGTTGGAAGTAGAAAAGTAAGTTTGACTTTATTCTTGCTTGTTGTCTGGACAAGGATGGGGTCATTTATTTGCTTGTTTGGCTGGAAGGGTGTTTCATTACACATAAGGCAGCAAATGCACTGACGTATTTATTTCCCAAGGGAAGTGACAAATCCACATACACCAGGAGAAACTTTTTCACTTTTTCTTGAACAATCCCCTCTATTGCTCTGGGTGACTGCATATGTTCTGCCAAATATATATTTTTTTCTTTTTTTGGTACAGCTTTTATGATGTTTGCCATTAGGTTACCAACACCATAGATAAAACACTCAATACACACACACACACACACACACACACGAACTCAAGAGGCTTCTGGTTTCTCAACTCAGTTCAGACAGAAATCAAAGCCATTGCCATTTTTTCTTCCTGGCATCTTCATCATCTCTTTTTCATTCACAGTAATATGATTTATAAAATGATTTTCAACCACAGATTTATGAATAAATGTTGGAAGCAAAGCAGTCTTACTGTAATAGTTTATCAAATCTTTTTCATGTTTACCTTCTTACATGTACCCCATTACTGTGCCATTTGAGGCTAATGCAGTGGCTACAGATGCATCATTTTGCTAGTCTAGGTAAAAAAATCTTTCAAGATGAGGAATTCAAAGTTGTTACCCATAAATTTGCAATAAATTATCATTCTCTCATTCAAATACAAATATACCTTTTATTTATTTATTTCAGATTTATTTAAAGCACGTGGTGCCCTAAATGTATGCAATGCTTTAAATATTACATTCAGGGCCCTGAGAAGGTGTCCTTCAACTCTGAAGCAAAAAATAAAATATGTCATGTCAGTCTCCTTAACTGCTTTACTATTTTCATCTTATGTTGTCTCTACCATTGTAGGCACAATTCTGCATCATGTGAGGTTTGGGGCTTTGTTTTATTTTAATGTTAAGTTTCCATAATGTGTGCGTGGGCACCTCTATAGAAACATTTTGCTTCAGAAACTTGGTACATTAAGTAGTAATGAAATAGAATGGACCAAATTAGATTAATGGGCCAAATTCATATCTAAAGTGAAAGAGTACAATTCTATTGCTTTCAATGACATTCAATGCTATTCAGGATTATAGCAAAGCATCACAATATAAAGAGATCTTACGTGATATACCACATCTAGCAACTGACAGAATAAATGACAAAATCTGTCTGCAGAAAGTGTGCCTACTTCAGTGAGCTGCTGCACTGATTGTAAAAGCTGCTGGAACTTGCCAGTTGCTCCATACGAGTAAAATACATGCAAGCAACTGAAGTGAGAGTAGTTTATCCTAATTGTGTCTCCCCATTGCTGCACTTCAGCTAATCATGAGAACATGAAAGTTGTTTGGCACTGCAGAACACTCCCTGAGCTGCAGAAAAACTACTGCATCCCACCAATCACAGTGTTTAATCTSTAAAACACTAGAGGGCTGCACACCTTGAAACAGCTGTACATTTCTGTCCTGTTATGAAAGCTGGCTTTCATAGGCTCTACTGGCTAAACAGATTTCAAATTTTGCCTTTCTGTAGTTTTCCCCCCTCTATTCTGCAATGACAGAAGCAGTATTACTGTAACTTTCTCAGCTTCAGTTGTACCTGCAATGAGGCAGTAAACATTTCTTTTTCTAGAAAATTTCTTCCATTAAAAATACATGTACATGAGACTGACTGAATTAAGCAAAGCTTCCTGTTCTAGTAACAGATATTTGTGGTGATAAACTGTCCTTTATCTCGCCTTTGCTGGAGCATAAGCGAGAACAAAAGGACTGAGCAAAGGTCTGGAAATATACCTTCCCCTTTTTTTCTTCCTCCTTAATAAAGGGAAGGAATAGTCAGGCTACGGAAAGCTGCACATTTCTAATTTGCTTTGGGTCAGCTCTCAAGTTTCTCCATATAGCTTCTTGTGGGCTTTTTGGCTCTTAGTCATATGAATACATGAAATTTCTGAGGGAAGAAGGCCGCGTGGCTTTTAAATAAAATATACATGTAACTCCCTAGTTGCAGGGAAAAGTTTGAAAGTATCAACCAGGCGGACTTAAAATGTTCTAAAACCAAAGGCAAACAAAATAAACATGAACTTGGTTATTTTTATGCACTGAATGCTTTTTGAGAAGGCTGGAGTGCTTGAGGTTGTCAATGTTTGTTTTTCTGCCAACAGATTATTGAATTGTCATCTCTGCTTTGCCTGGGGAAGGTAAAGACAAATTAAAGTTGCTGAGCCTGTCTGCAGTGGGTCACCTTGAAAAGGACAACCCCTAAAGAAAGTAGTAGTCTCTGGGAGATTGTTTCCAAGAAAAAAAAATACATGGCCTGCTGAAAATGTGTTTGAGAAGATGAATCTGTACAAGTAGCAGGTATTTTCTGGATAGAGCATATGTAGATTCAGATAAATATGAGAAAGTATGCAGTTACACAGCTATCTGCATAGGGGAAGAAAGGCTCCAGCAGTCTATTTGTATTTGCACCAACGTAAACTAAAGGAATTTATTTAAGCATGTTCACTAAAACAGACTCAAGAGCACAGCTTGGAGAGGAGGGAGGTGGGAAGAAATGAAGATTTACAGCACTGAAACTTTTCAGTCATCCATGAAGAAGTGGAACAAAAGAAATCAACAAAAATAAAATTTCCTATAAAACTAATAGTTTTAGTTTTGACATTATCTGAATGACATGTGTTCGCAACATCATTTCAAAAATTAATTTCAATATTTAGAATTATTACAAACATTTGAAGAGGTTAAAACTAACATTGAAGAGCTCAAAACTAACATTTACCAAAGTGAAAATGCTCAGTTGATCTGAGCAGATTTAGGTTGTCCATTCATCTTACCAGATATTTTAAATTAGAATGCAAGTCCAACCCCCAACTTTTCTTACTTTTTCAACTGTTAGCAATGCAAACACTAAAATTCTTCTCTCACTATATTCATGATAGTGTACATGTTGAGTTTTCCCACAGTTTGCCATTCTTGACTCTAAATCTGCACTGAAGTGGCTTCTCTCCAGCCACTCAAAAAACAGCACAGTCATCTCTATAAGAATGCATCATACTATATTTGGTCTACTGAAATAATTTAATTTCTTTCAGACTATTTTCAGTCCTTGATACCCTGACGTCTTATAGATTCTTACAGCTATTAGCCAGGGTTAATAATTTGGTACTTAGAAATAAAGGATGCATTTAGAGCAAGTTCTCTGTATTTTAGTTCCATGAGGGTTCATAAATACTTTACAAAGTAACTCTGAGAAACTTCTTTGTTTCTCAATTTTACTGTCAGCCAGCACTCATCTGCCCCTGATAAAAAAAAAAAGTGGAGTCATTTTAGGGATTTAACATTTGAAATGGGACTTAATTTAAACTATGTGAGATCAATAGGGACTCCTGAACCTTGCAGGCACATACACTTAAATAATACAAAAGGCAACTGTCAGTCTCCTTCACTTAAAGAGCATGAGATGTTCATCTGGTTACTCTGATCAATTCATAAACAACCAGTATAATAAGCCTAGTTTTTTTTCCCACAGCACTTGTCTCTATCCTGTAGTGCCTTATCTGACTGTGAATACAAAATCTTGGGAAGCAAAGTTATTACACTTTTATTAACTAAAAAACTGCCCTCAGCATTTACGGCACAAATTAAGAATAATTAACCCCAAATCCATCCACTATATTTCTGATAGGCAGGATCGAGTTACTTTTATTTTCTGATTTAGATAATGAAGATGAGTTTTGGTGACAGTGATTTAGGTTTCTTTTAGGAGTCCCTAATTTTATTTCCCCTGCCTTTCAGCAGTGGGCCACAGTAACCTCACCTGTTCCAAAGCTCCTCTTTCAAAAAAGGATGTTTAATGTTGCATTAGGTTTCTAGATTTTGAGCAGAACTACATTATGCTCATTATTCTCTCGCAGCAGACTTCTAACTTATTCTTCTTCCTTTTCCTTCTTTGTCTAAGCAGAAGATCAGGATAGGCGTTTATGGTGGAAGAACTGGAATACCGAATATTCAAAACCTAATCCTACACCCTTTCATTCACAGAGTTCCCATGGAAGTGAGTGGAGCAATTACATGTGCCTGAAAATACCTGAACCTTTTTTTCAGGTCTGTCCTCACTTTTATCATCATTTTTTATAACTGTAGGCCACATGGGGCCTCCAGACAACCCCTCTTTCCTTTGCCAGCGTTCATTCATCCTCAAACTATTTCTGCCCTGCACACAAAGACATACACATGAAGTCACAGGAAGAGAAAGATATACTACTTCGAAGAAAAGGATGCAAGAGGTCTTTCATTCTTCCTTCACTCCAGTCACACAGGGGCTTGTCTGATCACAGAAGCATCTTAGGACAAACCTGAAAAGGAGTCATTCGAGTATTTTTAGGGAGATAAAACTGCTATGCTCACAGCTTCTGTGGGAATTCTGTGAATGGAAAAGGTGTGGGATTACACTCTGGATATCCAAACACAACTCTGAAAAATGTTGTCATCCATTTACTATTTTCCACCTAAGGAATTGCAAATAATCAGTCCCTTAGATTCTTATCTTTATTAAAAGAAGAATGGCCTTAAACAAAATCTACTGGTTAAAGACTGTTGCACAAATGACCTCTACACTGCCTGAAACAATGGATTAGCAACATTACTTATTACTTCAGAACTAGAAGTCTTAACAGTTTCATTATGAATTCTGCTAATTTACTTATATTCTGAGAATTAAGGGTTCTGGGGTTTTAACAGTAATTAAAAGGAAATGGAGAGGCCAAAACTGGATGAAAGCGGTAAACAAAACAAATGGTAAATCACAGTGTCTTTCATTTTCTGATATATAATACAATGGGAAAACTGACAACTAACAGCTGACCTCCATTTCCTCGCTTTCTGTACTGTGATTACTGAGGTGAAACTTTCAGACATATTCCTTTAATTGTTTAAAAGAAAGAAAATGAATAAAATACCCTTTCAGCAATGCTGGTATTTAAATAAATGGCATTTATAATAGGAATGCATTTTTGCCTCCACTTTAGAACCTTTTTTCTCCTTTCTGAGCAGCAGTTGCCCATGACAAGGACTGACAGTCCATTTCCATTTCTATCTCTGATTCTTGTAGCCAGGTCACACAGTCACATGCAGAGAGAGAGGAAGAGGGCTGCTCACTCTGACACTGAGGCCTTATCTGCACTCGCCAGCCAGCTGGTGGACCAGCACCAAGACCGAACATGCAGGTCGGCCTTGCCTGACTGCGAGCATCCTATAGCAAAGCTATCCCATTGAGTCTTTTGTTTCTGCCTTTTGCTGTCTTTGCCAGAGAAGAGCCCACAATTCCTTGTGCTACAGCATTTGCTCCTAGTCAGTCATGAGCAAATTGGTCTGACCCTCAGGGAGAGCTGTGGGAAGGCCCTGGAGCACCACCAGCATTTGGGTGGTCTTGCCGATGTGCTTCCCAGTTTGTGGGCAAGTTCTGACCTAAGAGAAGGTAAGTTTCAGCGGGGTCATCTCTCATCCTCATACTAGACCTACAAATCTAGACCAGTGTTTATTTAAGGAGAACTGCCAGGCAGATAAGGCTAACCTTGAAATTAATTGTGCAGTGTATGCATTTTTATGAACTTCTCATGTGACTCTCTTTACCATTTCAATGGGCTATTGATACTAGCTTAGATTAAGTTTAATAAATGATTACAGTCTTTGGAATAGTTTATGGTTTGAGGCTGCTGGCAGCTATTTAAAAAAAATCCTTACAACAAATCATACAGTTCCTCAGCACTATGATGCTATACATCTAGGAACGGCTGTTGTGAGTGGCAGTGGCTGTCTAAGAATATCTGCATGTTTATTGTTCCCCCTGAGGCAACAAGCATTGTCTGAAAGGAAAGCTCTGTGCCTGGACTATCCCTTGAGAGCTATAATTACTGCTATAGAGGAATATACCATATCGACTCTCAAGTAATTGAAAAGACTGACAGGCAAATGCTTTCTGTGTCCATTGCTCTGGGATCAGATCCTCTGAAAGTTAAAGTATGTAGGCAATGGGCCAATTTAGACTCAGAGTTAGAAGACTGACTATACCGACATCAATGGAATATTGTTTTATATTGATCTTGATTTTGGCCCAGTGCCTTCGAACAGCACCAAAATAAGTACTGAAAAAAACCAAGCACTGCATTTCTAACATTGTTAATTCTAAATAATAACTGCAGCTTTTGGCATATAGCTGAGTGCTTTTTCTAAATGAACAGACAGTATCTCCTGCTTGTATCGTTAATAAGAACACCTAAGTCCAGAGATGTGATGGAGAATCCAGAGCGAGGATATGCCTGTCTAAAATACACAGGGAAAGCTAATTAGAGGAATTAAAGGAACTAAATGATGCTTGAAATTTTACAGCAAGTTCATAATAAAAGGCCCTGAGATGGTAAGAAAATATGTCAAGCCACAAAGATTCACCTCTAAAAACAAACTAGAAATTCAAAGCAATAGCTTAGTACAAAATACTTGTATGAATTAAAAAATATGGATAACAAAATTACTTCAGAATAGATCTTGATCACAATGTAAATGATTCACAATTAATTGTTCTCAAAAATTCTTTCTGGTCTCCTCTGAAGTCAAAATAGCTTTGTCATTTATTTCAATGGGTTAGGATGTTACCCTTGGTTCAGCTTTACTTATTTTTATGCTCCAAATTAATTCCAAGAGAGAGAAAAAAATTTGGACAAATCCAGTTCCATCTTCTGAGTAAACCTTCTCAAAGATGGTGCAAAAAGAGCCAAATGTTATATCATCATATTTTTCCAATTTTAGTATTTTAAAAGACAAATCATGAACTGTTGGTTTGTTCCTTTTTGTCTTCATATGGAAGATGGAGCTGATAAAGGATTACTACATATCAGCTAAGGTGATAAAAGTTTAAGACTTTTAATTAAGACAGATTATTTCATGTATTTTAGTAGCTAGAAATGGACAGTCATCCTTAATAAGAACAGTCTGTAGCATTTTGTAATGCAAATTAATCTCATATATGGGTTGCATCAGGTATCTCATCAGCAACTTTCTGAATGCCTTTGACATAAACCCAATGGATTTCTTCAACATGCTAGCAAGCAAATCCCCTAGCACAGTATACAGATATTAATCTCATCTGAATGTTAACCATACAGCTGCAATTTCTAATCAGAAGTAAATGACATCATACTTCAGGACAATCTCCTATGTAATTTATCAGTAATTGAACATGAAGCAACAGAACTGAAAATATGCACAGATACAGCATAATTGTCTCACTAGCTAATTTGCATGCTTTTAAAAGCATCAGAATAGGGGGTGATATGTAAAGCAATGTAAAATTGAAACTTAAAAATAGTTGCAATATAAAACTCTTCTGGGTTTCAAAGGAGCTAGAATTTCACCTTTTTCATTAAGATTTGCAGAAAAATGCAAAGTCATGGGTTCCCTTCCATCTCTACTCTTCTGGTTTTGAAGTCTCAGGGAAGGAGAGTAGTACTACACCTAAAGATTAAGAATTATTAAATTCAGCTCCCACTTAATGTATGAACCTCCTTGGAGCCTTTGGTAGTTCACTTAACTTTTTTGTGGTTAAATTCTCCAGTTCAAAATTATAATGGTTACAACTTCTGTACTTATCCTTTGCTATCTTGTTTATTAAGATAAGTATACATCTGTATTTCCGTATTTACAGTTTTGACTTTGTACAGCACTTGCAATTAAATCCTTATCACAGTAGGAGTCTGTAGGAGCTATTTCCCATGAATTATAGAGGTTACATCCTTTAAAACATAATTTTTTTCCGGAAATAAAATTGCTTTTTGCTTTTCATAAGAGGTCTTCTTCTGTTTTGAAACAAGTAATAAAACAAGAATAGAAGTAATGTCAGGCTGATTTCAGATATCTCCCCAATATTTTTAAAAAATTGTTTAACAGAGCATCTGATATTACCAAAATGGAGCAAAAAAGTGCTCTCCACCTTGCTTTGAAATGCTTTATTAGTACTCTGCTAAATAAGCATTAGTCAATTCTTTAGAAAGAGAAGACAAATCTGAAAAATAAAAACTGTAAGCACAAGAGTTAAACAATGAGCCAAGAAAAACATCTATTTCAAGAAAAGGAATCTGAATCTCTTGAAGGACTTCATTCAGAACTAGGCTTAAGAATGAGAGGATTGCAAAAGCCATCAGCAGATAGAAGCAATAAGAATTCAGAAACAGGAACTTGGAGAAAACTGTTCTTCCAGTTGGAACCGAAAAATCCTCCTAATCAATTTTCTCTGTATCACATTGTGTCCAAACTCCTTTACCTCCCATATCCTGCAGTGTATTTTCTCTGTTCCCTGGCTGGTGGGACAATGTCTGACTGGTTAAGAGCCATACTTTTCAGGCAGGCACAGGGAAGAAATTATCTTTTAAAAGGAAGCCTAATATAGCCTTCGCTGTTTCTGACCGCGAAAGTCTGTTCACATTAGAAATTGTTTATCATCAAGCTTGTGGATAAAAATAAACACAGGGTTATATTTTGTAAACTACAAGCAATTCTTTATTTGGAATTTTATCAAAGATTTAATATCATTTACTGGGTTTTAGTGCTTTCAACATTTATTGCACTAATCTGGAACAGGTTGCCCCRAGAGGTTGTGGAGTCTCCTTCTCTGGAGATATTCAAAACCCGCCTGGATGCGATCCTGTGCAATGTGCTCTAGGTGACCCTGCTTGAGCAGGGGGGTTGGACTAGATGATCTCCAGAGGTCCCTTCCAACCTCAGCGATTCTGTGATTCTGTGTGATTCTGTACTCACAGCTGCATTGTACTGTGACAATGAGAAACCACAGTCCACATTCTGATATATTTATAATGCCCTGTATACATACAGTAGTTTGAAGAATGGCAGAACAGAATATACTGGATGACAAGACGAAATACTTCAGCATCATTTTAACATGCTAGCAAAACTTCACTGCTCTCAGGAAGACAGGAAGAGCAAAGGCATTATAATGAAAACTTGAATGGCTTAATGATAGCACTGTATATTACCAGCATCTCTTCTCAACTCCTCGCCCCTTCATATATGATAGAGATGTTCTAAAAGCCGACTGACCAACCAGCTCTTTTGAGAAAAACCCTTTTGGGAATCGGTCCTTTTGAGAAAAAATGTTTCATACTGTTCCAAAATGAGTCAGGCCCAATTTTAGTAAAACTGTGTCTGGTATTCTATTCGTTGGTGACCTTATTTGAGATGAACACCTGCCCTTCCCTTCCACATTCAATCTCTTCAAGAGATACTGGGAAAAAGCTCTGATTTCAGCCTCTCACACAAGCGGTTCTCCTTCTGATTGCTCTTCCTGTCCTACTGTTGTACTGCTTTGTATCATAAGGATCATGGGTAGAAGTACTGAAGAAAAATTTTCTCACACATACGACCAAAATTTCTCAGGACAGAATGTTTTTATACCTTCTTTTTACCTCAAAATGGACTCAAAGGCATGAATCTACTGGAAATAAACCTCTTAATTAAAGAGAAAGGAAAAGGTTCAAATCCAAGCAAAGACTAGCTTCAGTTTCAGTCCCATCTATTTCACATCCTTCTTACAAACACTGCTCCCCTCCCAATCTTGCAACTTTTTTCATTCATGTGAAGTCTCTAATTTTAGCTTCCATTTTCATCCAGTTTGTTGTTTCTATCACAAGAGGTATTAGCACATTATTTAGCACAGATGTATCCTTTACACTCCTATTTGCACAACTATCATTTCCAACACATGTAAAGTGTTACAAGACTAATTCTCACATAAGCATAAAGCAATCCCTTCTTTTCCTTGGGTGTTAAAATGTCTCCTCGTAGATAAACTCAGATGAATACCTAACATAGCCCTGATATTTCATATTGGTGCAAGGGTCCAGCACAATGAAACAAGATCTGAGGTTTTAAAAATTCATCAATTTTCAGCTTAGATTCTAAAATCTTGGAGAAGAAACAGAAACCAGCTCTTTTTCCTGTGTTTGGATAACATCTAACGCAACAGAATCCTGCTCCAAGATTAGGGCTCCTAAATGGTATGGCAGACCAATAAAACAATAATTTTTGTATTCAGTCACTAATACCTGCATTGTCAATGTATTCCTGTTTATTCAGGCTAGGAAGCAGTCCTAGCACTTCAAATATACAGCACTTTTGCTGTATAATTTTATTTCAATCATGCATCATGTTATTCTCACTACACTATAACAGTCCAGTATTACAACCACATTATTTTGTCATTTGGGCATTCGCATCTCAATAGCAACCATCAAACCACATGAAAGGTGTCAGTGGTCTAATGACATCAGGATGATGATGATGATAGATATTTGATGATATATATCTTTCTTATATTTTTTAGCTTTTTCTTTGCAGTGCCAATTTTATATCAATAGTAATAAGCAAATTCTTCAATGAGAGGCACTGGTTTTAGCTAGGGTAATGTTTATACTAGAGATTTCCTCACAGTACACTGCTTTGGACAGCCTGGAAGCAGTTCACACAAGTTATGAGTAGAGTTCTAAAACTAATCTTCCTCCTATTTCAGTGTGAAATTTCTGGTAAGTTACAAAATTATTACAAAACATTTTGCAGTCTTCATCCCATTTTACCATTTCTAAGGTTATCTACTTAAGTATAAGAAATATTCTTGTTTTACTTTCAAGTAGGTTTCTTGTCTGTGCTCATCTCTAATACTAATATTTATCTGATACCATCTTCCTCTTCCCTTCCATTAATACAAATAGCTTAGGATAAATATACGTGTGTGTGTGTATACATAAGTACATATATGCATATATACATATGTGTGTGTGTGTTGCGTGTGTGTATGTGTGTGTTTATTCTATCCTCAAACACTGCAATTAGCTTAACTGATATCAGTGCAGCTATGATAATTCACATCAACTAAGAGTCTGGTCCCTTATTCCCAGACATGCTTTTGTTCATTCAGTACTGCTTTTGAATGTGTTAGGATTGAATTCCCTGAAAACTGCCAAATTTAGAACAGGCACAACGTAGTAGCAATGAGCAAGCTTCCTTGTTTGTCCTTGGCTGCTATCTCCTTCACAATATCCTTGACCTGAAATAACCACTCCTAAGCATGAGATTGTAAAATAGTCTCAATGCTCATTCAGCCTTTCTATCATTGTTGTTTGTAAGCTAATTAATGCATATACATTTTTATCTATACAGCAGAAATTGAGTTGTCCCAATATTAAATTGATAATATATGTAGAGCAGAGGCAGTTAAACAGAAATTCCTTTCAAAAATCTCTTCAAATCAGTGTTTTTACTAATTTATTCCAAGGTATTTGCTTACATACTCTATTTATACTCAGTTATACTCACATTGAAATTCTAATTTGAGTTAAGATTCTATGGGTTGTCGTCCAGCCATCTGTAAAAACATAGAGAAGACAACCACAGATCGACTGAAATAGTTAGCTTCTATGTCACTCTTTAAATGATTCTGTGTATTATCCATCAATATGGGGAGCACACTGACTGTGAAAGGCTTTTTTTTTTTGGTGGTGGTAGTGATGATGAGATCCTTAAAGGAGAGAAAAAAACAGCCACGTACAACTGAAAGCCACACAGTCCAAAGGAAATAACAAATAATCACTTTTTCAAACTACTTAAAGGTGTTTGCTAATATGGTAGCAATCTGCTGTGAAGTCAAGCTGTAAATAGATTCTTTTGTGTTAGATTTGCATGCCCAAGATGTTAATCAGTTCAGAGGCTCAGACATTTATGTTCCTCAGAATTACAACAAAAAAAGCTCTCTGACATCTTTATAAAGGAAAATATTCTGTAAGGACTGTGGAGAGAACTTTGTCTCCTTTTTATGTACAGAACATTACTGATCACATTTAAAAGGTCAAAAACAAAAAGGAAAGCTTAAGTTCTTGGCTAATTATATATAGTGCACAAACTACGTGGGAATTGGTTTGTTACATTCCACCTAGACATAGCTGAAACTCAGTAGCTCAGGAGATGTGGTCTCCCTTTAAGCATTTGGATTACTAAACAGCACACTTTCTGTTCCCATTCAACATTCATTAGATACACAAATACTTTAGTGGAGTCATAGTTATGTGAAAGAGAGGAAGAAAGTAAAGATTTCAAAGCTAGTTTGCTTGTCCACCATTCTTTTTTAAGAAAAGCCACTTTTGATTCATTTATTGTGGCATTAGACACAAATCTTCTAGTGAGAATAGCTCCTATATCCCAGATGCCAAATTTTAATCTGTCATACATGGCAGGCATCACTGAGTTGCTTGAACAATCAATTTTTATGCTGTTACTTTTAATACATGCTCATATAGGCAACCGAAGTTAAGTTCAGTTCTGACCCTTTCAACATGTTGACTTCCTAGTCCTGTTTTGTAAATGAGCATATAAAAGACCCTTTTATACGGCTACTATGAGATAACCCATTCTTTTCTTGGGGTCTGTGTTTACCACATACATGCAACAGTGTTTTTTTAACAACTCATTTAGTGTATCTGTCATTCTAACATGCTGTTCTTACTTCAGAAAGAGTACATCAGTTCTTTCTTCAGAAGGAGAAGACAGCAAGAAACAGCTCATTCATGAAGTCACAGTGATTGCTGTGGTTTTTTACTAACCTTTTTCGAGTACTGGAAGGTTGAATTCTGTTAGCACCAGAGAAAATACCTGTCTTAAAGAGCTTAAAACCCAGGACGATTAGTAACATACAAGGATGCAGAAGGGATATACCAAAAATGTCTTGGAATCTGCTATCTGTTTGAGAAT
This sequence comes from Apteryx rowi, assembly GCF_003343035.1. Classification (NCBI taxonomy): domain Eukaryota; kingdom Metazoa; phylum Chordata; class Aves; order Apterygiformes; family Apterygidae; genus Apteryx; species Apteryx rowi. The sequence goes on along the minus strand of NW_020450666.1, from coordinate 616,561 downwards.
CAGAGGAAAAAAAGTGAGAAAAGAACTAGAAGTTATCTCTTGCCAGGTGGAAGAAAGGGATATGCAGCAAGCAGACATTAGGACAAAGAGTTTCTTTTCAACTCTAAAAATACATGCCAGAAAAAATGTTACTCTAAAAAGGGTTCACTTTCATAGTATAGCTTTTTTGAATATATATATATTTTTATTTTTGCAAATCCTAGTGCAAATCACCTTCCCAACTACAGCTTCTTCAGAGCATTGTCTCTTCTTTAGGTCCCAGATTACAGGGGCCCAAGTCTGCATATTGTCTCAATGACTTCTGGCAGTGGGAGATGTCACACAGGTAAAAGCCAGATCTACAATTCCAAATTGTCCAAATTTTCACAGAATTACATGGGTATAGGAGCCCTTCTGCGCTCCTCAGAGATTCTTGAGATTGCGCAAATAAAGTGTGTATCATTAAACAGCAGAAAATACACACCATAAATCTGGGTACTTTATTTTTGTCCACAACTCGATTTATTCCTTTCGCCTGAGTTACATATTCAGATATTTAATACCAGGTCACCCTGATGCTGCATATCACTTCATGCTAGCTCCTCACTCAGCTACCGCAGGGAAATGAGAACATCACACCCTGCTCGATGGGCTGCATGCCTTGAAGGATGTGCTGAATCTCACCTTTATATGACCAAATTTTGGATGGAATTCAAAAAGACACTGACAAGCTGAAAAAGTACTACTCACTCCATGGCAGTGGAATTATTACCTTTACTTTGCTTGCAGTAAAGGAAGTAAAGAAGTAAAAAGCTGGGATATTCCCCAAGGTACCCACCCCTGTAAAAAGCAAAGCCTCATCCTGCACTCTCACCAGTGTTAAATCCGTGTTATATCTTAAGTGAGGTCAGTTTTGACTGACAACGGTGTAAATAATGATGGAATCAAGATGAGAACATTTAAGTTTCCTAGTGTAGGTCTCCTTTAATTGTAACAGTAAGATTGCAGCAGGACATGTCGAGTATCAGAGGGTGGGAAGGTGGGCGCTTCAGTCCGCGTTCAGCGACCTTACTGTGAGAATACTCATGTTCTTCCATAGCTGAAGATTAAGTATTAGAGGCTGGATAAAACTATCTTATCCTTAAACAAATGTCCTTTTCAAAAGCCTAATACAAAGCAGGTCTAGAAAGTCAGCAGCTATAATGATTTCACGTTTTGCTGATCCCGGCCTTTTCTATTGAAAGACTTTTTAGTGGTCCCTAGTGGAAAGTTGAGATCAGCATTTACATGCAAGTCTATCTTTTTAACATAAGTCCTCAGCAGCCCAGTAGCTCACAGTGGTACTGAGAATTTATAAATAGTTATGCATGAATACAGATATATATACCTGAAATGCATATCACAGTCCTTTATGTTTGAAGATTGTAATTTCACACTATTTTTTGCAATAGAATTGTAACTTCTGTTGTTTTTTCCCCTCCTTCTCTCAGTTAATGCAGAGGCAAAACCACTGCCTAATGAGAAAAAAATTCTTGTTTGAAACATCTCTTTTCCCAGACAATTAGGGACCAATTATAGGCATTTTCTATCTCCTTTGAGTTTCTGCACCTAAGGTATATGCCTTCCTCTCCAAGGTAATGGGGGGCTACACATGTGTCATGGGGAATGCAAGGCAAATGCACTGTCTTATTTCCAGCTCTGTACAAGCAATCTTTATCACCTATGTTAAAAAGATGGATGATTTTTAGTGTTATATAAACTAGTATCCTCATGAAAGAAAAGCAGTAACCCAAAAACCTAACATTTCAATTTCGTTTACGCACATGGTATCTCCTATAGTCATTATTTTCATCCTCTTTCCTCCCCTGTAGAAACTCAAGAAAGCAAAACTCTCTAGGCAAAAAGCTATCAAAATCCTCTTCCARGTGCTGTGCATCCTGCTGATTACATCATTTAACCCTAAAGAAATTTTCTTTTTCATTCAGAGGCCTTTTGGAAAAGCTGATCAGTGCAAAGGCTTTCATGTTCTAAGGTTAAAAGGGCCACTAGCCTGCTCATTCAGCTCCTTCTTTTACTTTGTCATCTAGAGAAACCTAGTTAAATCAGTTTCAGACTACCTAAACACAGTATYCCAGACAGGCAGGCTCATTTGGTGCTCCTGTATCTGCAAACTGCAATTTTACTTTCCACTATGACAGCGATACAGCACGCACACTGTGGTACGACCTTGTCAAACCTCATCAAGTAGTGAACGTAAGGATCACAATCCCCAGCCATGGCTCTCGCACCCTGGAAGTCCTGGCTCGGAGGGGCTTCTCCGTGCCTTTGTTAGGAATGACACACAAATGCAGTTTCAGCGCATAAAAGTGTTTCTTGACCTCTTTTTAACCCATGCTTCACTCAATCAACTCTGTGCATCTCCCTGGGTCTTAAGTCAGTGTGTGCCTCCTTTCTTCTCTGCTGCCCATTGTATCTTCCAAATTTCTAGTTCAGAGTTGCTCCTAGAGCCTCTTGGTTCTTTAATTTTCTTCACCTGTGGTTGCACACAAGCCATCTAACCTCTCAGCTTTGATTTTTGCCACTTGCAAGATGGGGAAAATAATCTTTAGAAACTGCTGTGAAAGAAGTCAATATTTGTCACTGATTACCAGAATGGACAATTCAAGATATCACATCTGGACCTTCACCTTGTTCCCTCAAAATCAATGCAAAGTTCTCATTGACCCAAGGAAAGCACCATGTAGCTTCTTTAAGTATCTAGAAATTCTGTGATATCTGTGATACTAAAATGTTGCTAGTCATTTGCTTTTAAATAGCAACGGTCAATGGTAATGGTAAATTGATAAAATGGTAAATTCAATAACGGTCATAACCGGTCACCACTACTGCCTCCGAAAGGAACTGAGAGGATTAATTCCATTTTGCTTGTAGCAGAAAGGTAAACTTTTTTTTTTTTTTTAAGTACTTTGGAAGTTGTACTTTAATGTGTGTGCAAAAGCTGATCCTGTTCACACTGCAGTCATTGGGAGTGTGATTGCTGGCTTCACTGCAATGAGAATACAGCTTTTATTAAATCTTGTGTTATACCACAAACTAAATGTTTTAAAGGATTTCAGTCTAGCTTAATATCAATCTGCCTAAACCTGGCATGACATTTTTTCCAAATCAGTGATATTATTACTTATCATTGCTGATGTTAAATTATATATATACATATACATATATATATATGTATATATATATATATATTTTTTACAGACAACAGCAACAACAACAAAAAGACAGCATTTACATCCCAAGAGTTTCTAGCCTGGAAACACAACAGGAACAGAAGAAGGCAGCAATAACATACAACAGAAGTGGGATGCACACTGTTTAGTCTCACAGGTTCCTCTTTTCTTGACTTATTTTTACAGGATTCATATGTATTTTTCTGAGGAGAGTCCAAAAAAGTATCTCACTTCAGGAAAAATTCAGTCAGAAAAGAAGAAAGGCTTGGAGAGCTCAATAAAGGAAGTATTTCTAGGAACTACATATTAGGATTGAGATACATGACTCATGGTACAGCTACAGAGTATCATGTCACTCCAGCAGAAGTAGTTAGAACCTCTCTGTCTTTTCAAGCAGAATATGAATAGAAATGTCTGTTGGATAAAACCAAACACGTTTATAGAAATAGCATCTTATCTAGGCTTAATAGCAACACCATGTCATAGAGCATATATATCTCCTGAGCCTGTCCTGTTTGACACTATTCAGAAAAAAGTGAGCACACCAAATATATTAAAAGGAATAAATACCTTGTGTTTTCTTTGAGCCAAGAGTATCATTCTTCAGCTAGTTTTAAGATGAAATCTTGAGTGATTTCAGGGGGTCCAAAGCAGACGCAAAAGTCAGCCCCAGCTGAACTGTCTGCTTTACTACCAAAAATGGCATAATGGATTCCAGGCCTGTGCTGATTCTGTCTGAGATTATAAAATTAACAATATACTTCTCATAGATATTTACCTCCAGTATCTGAAGCTATGCTGTGCCATTCAGGCCACACACACACACACACACACACAAAAAAAAAAAAAAAAAAAAAAAAAAAAAAAAGCATGTTGGTAACATTTTAATTCAGCTTTATCAATAAAAAAGCAAAACTCAAGAAATGTCTTTTCCACAAACATACATCTCCAATATTTTTGCTTTTATTTTACAGTGACAACATATGGCCAGTCAAATTCAGAGACTCCATAGATAGGTAAAAGATGTTTTCAAATCTCTGATTAAATCAAGTTTACATCAATATGAAAAGACCTGAGCATCTTCCTGAAAATATCTTCAGCTTCAAAGTGATTGATGTCCCTGCTGAATGGTAAGACAGGAGAGAATATTCAAGCAGTTACATCTGAAGGAAGCAAGGAAGAATGAAAGGAAGGCAGGAGGGCAGGAAGGAAGGAAGGAAGGAAGATGGATGCTGTGTTTGTATATATACATGCACGTATGCTTTTGCACAGATAATAACTTTTGTTAATGAGGATTTTAAAAGACATCAATCTTTTGGAAGCATTCCTTCATGTTTGGAGTTTAAAAGTTAGAATTATGTGGACAGTAGCCATGAGTGCAAATGGATAATAAGCAACATGTGTTGCTAATATTGTTGTCATAACACAAAATAAGAAAAAATGACAAATAGGGGATACCTTTGAAAAAGAAGTAGCACTCCACAAAAGAATACTATTAGATTATGAAGACATTTCAATGTCTGAGATGGAATAATACTCTTCTTCCTTCAAAACTGAAAAAAAACTGTGTATAAGTGATATTTAGCTATCTGGTTCCTATTCGCTATTTTTCACTCATAGAAGACTCCTCCCAAGTACAGTAGTACCCAGGCTGCATGCAAATAAGTAGCTAAAGTAAGAAGCTTTGTTCTTCAACTGTGGTTAGTGTAATTAGACCTGTCCATAACATGCAAAATGATCAGACAGCCCATATTAAGCATATTAGCCTTAATTGTTCAAGTATGATCACATTTTCTCATAGTAACTTTTCAAACACACATGGTGTCCTAGAGTCAGTCATCGCTGTTTTTTCCTAGTTATCCTGGGGAAGTGTTCTTTCCAGGCCTGGCTGACAGATGAGTTAGCATCCCCAAACTTTGAGTTCTGGATATGCATGGTTAAATCCCAGGGGTACCACCAGAATAACAACCACTCCAGAAGTAGGATAAAGTTGAGATTCAGAGTGTTATGGGCTGCAGTATTTCAGAAAACTACTTTATATATGCGTGTGTGTGTGTGTGTGTGTGTGTGTGTCATTTATCAGCCCCCTCATTTGCAACTGAAGCACAGAAAATACTGGGTTCATCCAGCCTCATACGCGAAGTAGGAGTAAGGCACATCTATTATGTTTAACAGTTAGCACAGTCCTTGTCAGTTTTAGCCCAACTCTTGCTGTCATTGACAACGCCATGGCATAGTTCAGGGCTTACCTGGAATGGGAACAGTTCCCAAACTGCAGGATGATGGTGACCCTGATTTGGAGAAAGACAGCCTAGCTGCATGGAAGTTAGCTGTGTCATACCACTTATCCTCAGAGCTAAAGAACAGGCTCCAGCCAGTTTTATTTACTAGTCTCGAAATAGCCACTGAGTACAGCAGAGCTTTTTGCATCCAACATGGCTCTTTAAATCTACAGATGCATGTAAATGTACAGATGCATCTTTCTGAGTATTGCTTAAATCCTCACTACTCAAGACGGTGCTGTCCCTAGTCCAAATCTACAAACTCAGTGATACTAAATTCTTTATAAGATCTTCTAAAATAGGGCCATTCTTCAAGAAGTAGCATTTTTTCCACAGTGAAAACAGAGAACTATACCTATTGTCAAAGGAAGAATGAACAAAGAAATGACATTACCTTATTTATTTTTGAGAGCAAGATGACTTACATTACCCCTAAATTGGAGGAAGAGGTTGAAGTGCGTCAATAAAACATTGTCAAGAATACTAAGTTACTGGCAAAGGAATATTAGCTCAATTTTGCCAAAAGAGTAAACACAATAAAATACAAAAAAAGCACCTAACATATATAGGAACATAGAAGATAGTAGCCTTCAAGCATATAAGGGAAGTTAAGGGGAAAGGAAGATCAACCAGTCAAATTTTATTCTAGAGATATTTCAACATTGCTGCATTTCATGCACAAAAATGCCCCATTAGCATGTATTTCTGTCAGAAAATCAACAAATTACTATCTTCTCACAAAAGGTCGCATATAATTGTGTCTCAGGTTTGTGTTACACACCTTTCCAGATCTCTACTCTCAAAAGTCCAGTGTTTCACAATAAGCTTTTCTAAACAATTTCATAGCTTGAAACTCTGTTACATGTAATAACATTAGGTCTTTAAATAGGGCCTGTGTCCACATTTTTTTAGGGCTCCCAATTTTCATGTTCATTAAGACAGTGGAATTTAAACCTGCATCATTTTTCTTCTATAGCTCTACAGTTTCTAAAGCAGGAATCAACTCCAGGAAGACATGTGTCCGTGAGTACTTGTGTTAATCTGAAATAAATTGAAGAGCCAATATTATTCCTGGCCATATTTTTCTTGCTGCACCCATTATCCATCACATCCAGAGCCTCAGTAACATTATAAGCTCCAAAGAGCTCAGACACACATAATTGTAACTCTTATACACAGCAAGCACAAATAACATTCTTTAAAATAAATGTGAAATTAAATATTTGAACAAAGGATAAAAAATGCCTAAATCAATCAGTCTATATCTGTACTGACCTGTGAGTGCATTCTACACCACGCCCTAGATATTTATTCAGAGCACTCCTGCAACCTCTAGTTTAAGTACAGTCTTAGATGTCTACTTTCCACAGGAATAATGCATAATAGAYTTTACTTTTATCCATAAATTTAACTTCAGCAGATTTCAGAATACAGAATAATAATTTACATTATTATTCTTTTCTTTTTCTTGGCCAAACAAATATCTAATATAAAATGACTGAACAGTGGAATGAACAGATCTCTAAGATTCCTGTATCCCAGGGCAGTCATTCAGCCTCTAGGATACACAATCAGGCACCTTTGTGTTTGCTGTCCTAAATTCATGATGCTTGAATCCCTTCATGCCCAAGTGGCCTGGTTTCAATAGAAGAGGGAGAACATTTTAGAATTTTTTTTTAGATTAATTCTTTCCCTCTGTTTCTCATTCAGTGTAGAGATTGATATACCATAGGCATTTTAATGTTCTTCACTTTCTGGTCTTTGATTACCAGAGAGTTGTCAGCAGCAACTGTTTGAGTGCTATAGCACTGACTTGGAAGGTTGAAATTAATGTTCTTGCTCTGAAACAAGCTTCCACCTGTTACCTTGAGCAAGTCATATAAGCAGTGTATGCCTCAGATCTTAACTGGAAAATGGAAAATGGAAAAATCTTTAAATTCACCCTACATTTTATAGTATAATACATGACATAGTACATTACAGAATACGAAAGGCAATTATATCCCATGGCAACAGCAGCTATGTTAACACTGTAAATATAAATTAAGGCCAGTTAATCCCAGAAAGAGGGACATATTTTTCACAGAAGTGTCACAGATTCGATTCAGCTCTAAAACCAATTGACTATAACTCACTTGTGATCTTTCTATTGGCATCACACTGCTTTAGGCTAAGCTCTTTCTCAGCCTTGTGATATTTGGGCTTCCAGTACTGAAGGTAAGTTTTTCAATTAATTTTATAAGATCATTGAGATTTTTTTAACAATAAATAATTCTATCTGCTTCTGTAAAGCCCTTTGTTTCCAGTCCTTTATTTTTTGGTATAAAACGCCTGACAATCTCTTTCCTCACTACTGAAAGAAACATAGCAAGGAAACTAAAACAGAATAGGAGAAAAGAAAATGGTGATGCCAGTGAGAGTTGCAAGAATACAGCACTGATAAAAACTCCCAAGATAAAGAGCCAGTGTGAAAGATGTGAAAAAGGAAAAAACCACTGTTGCTACCTGGAGTGGAAGTTAGATAGTACTTGAGTAACTGCTAATCAAATATTCACTGTAAAGCAAAAGAAGGAAACTCACTGTAAAGAGAAAAGTGAAGGCACATGGGAGAGAAAAAGTGTTTGAAACAGGAAGATCCACCAAAGGAAGAGAGCACCATTCACGCTAACAGTATCAGGAATTTGCCACATGACACATGGCTTCATGGTGAGCGAAACATTACTTTAATGTTCAGCCACACCAGTTTTCACTGACTTCAACAAAGCTTCACATCACACCATTTCTCAGTCTAAGATTCTCAGTTGCATTTCCTATTATTTTTTACCCTCTCTCATCTCAGCAAGCCCATTCAAAGTTTACCAGCTGTCTTGCCTTTTTGTCCAATTTGCTTCCTTACAATAATGTCAGTTATAATTCACTGGGAAACTGAAAGTTTGTCAGTGTATGACGGAGCACAGTTTTGGGCCCTGCTAAGATCTCTAATCTTTTCTAAACCAACTCTGTTTGTCATAGGTACAACCTTGAGCTTCTCATGCAAAGTTGTTTGGTGTAGTCGAAAAGCAGTCATTTTCAGTGCCCAGACGACGTTATCATGTCAGGAAGCAACATATCTTACAGAAAAATACCACCATTCAAACCTGTGTCACTCAATCGCAAGTGCTCCTCTTTCTTAAAAGTCCAATGAATTCAGGCATGTTGCTCGAGTCTTTCCCGCCGCTGCTCGTGCTGCCCATTTATCACCAGCCAGTCCTGAAAGGTCTCAGCTCTGCCCCGCAGTAGAAACACAGTCCTGCTCTTTGTTCACCTGATATAAAAGCAGCTGAAAATGTAAAACACAGCCCCTGGAGGTAGTCAGGGCTGACTGTACATTCAACACTCTGGTGTCAATCCAGCAGGGCACTTGGGTACAGGCTGCACCTCATCAGCATTCTGCCTGTCTTCAGGAGACAGAGGACACGCTTAAAATGGAGCACGCGTCTCAGGTGTTTGTCAGGTTGGCCCATACTACTCACTACCTAGTAGGAGCCCTCTGTGTGGAAGCAAGAATGTGTTTCGCAACAAGTGCATTTTTTAATTGCTCTAAAACTGAGCTACCAAAGCCAAGGTTAAAGGTGTAAATATTTGTATACTCTGGCAGTAAAAATAGAATAAAATCACAGAATATGGGAATAATGATGTAATTACTTGTACTGAAGATAAAAATCAGTGCTGGCAACTTTGCTCTTTTCCTGTATATTTTAAAAAGCCTCTGCAACATCACCATGACAAGATTCTCCTCTCACATGGCCTAATTCCTCTCACAGCTCTGAAAATTGCCATCTCAGGATCTAGAAGGTTGAGAGACATGTTTTTCTGCAGATGGCATGAGAGAAAAATTAAGATATGACGTAGAGAACGATGTTAAGTAGGAACAGACTAATGGAGAACATTTTGTCCTACTTTTGAGAAGCGCATCAGGAACATCTTGTTTTTATAGTGGCTCCGAAGTATAATCACTGGCACTATATGATTGCTGTAAGCATCCCACTGCACTAATCACTACCGTATTATTGTGAGTTTTGCTGAGCATTTTCTAACAGACRCATTGCCTTCCTTTTTCCAGCACTTATCTTGAAAATGAATCAGATATACCACAAACTCTAGATGACAAATAAYGATTAAGTTGTACCTTTTAACATCGTTGATAAGTTTCAGAGATCTATTGCTATTCCTTTTCACTACAGTTACCAAGAATCAAAACATTGACTAAATCTTTGTATGGATTTCTTCTAGGTAAATCACAATAACTAAACAGTGGAAGTAGGAGATTTCTTTGATGCAAAAACATTGAAGAATCTATTTTTAAATACGCAGCATCCATGCATTTTTTGCGATAGTAAAGGCCAAAGATTTTTAAGAACAGTTCTGCAAAATTATATTCACAAATTTCTATTCAGTATTGATCCAATATCCATACAGAGTCAGTGCAAATACAAACTGAGAGAAATCTGCTTAAAATCTTCTCTTCCAAGCACAACACTTTTCTTCAGTCTTGCCATCTCAGTTTTGACTAAAACAGAAATCTACAATACACATATTAACTGTCCATCTAATTCTCCTCCTGGCAAGAAAAGGAAAGAGAAATAAAATGAACTTCATGTAGCACTTGTTAGTCACATTACTGAATATTCTTCTGAACAGTGCTCATTTAGCATTTATGTTAACGTTAAAAATTTAGACTTAAAAAAAAAAATCCAAGCTACTTGAATTTTGCATACATCAGTTTTCATATATCAAACTGATGCACAGTGTACATATGAGTGATGGACTGGGGATCATGTAATATGCTAAATTTCTGGACCTGCTAAATGTGAATTGGCTATTCCCAAAATCTGAGCAAAAGCAAGTATTTGCGAAACAGATGTTTATGATTCTAATCACTGTTTGTCGCCTGGGCAAACGGGACATTAGGACTCTGGACTCTTCGGAAACCATTAAGAATTTTGCCATTTGCTTCAACGGATCAGTATCTTACCGTGGATTCATCCTGGTATAGAAATATATATATATATTTTTTTCCATCAAGTGGATTTTCAAAAAAGGGGAGAGAAGCCTCATTATTTTTTTAGTAAAGTATATTCAGGGTCCCTTGTGCTCTGCCTATATTCTGCTTTTGCTATTTAGGGGTTTGGGTATGTAAGGAGGAAAGGTAAGGAAGGCAATTTCCCCCAGCATACAAGCCATTTTTTTTTTTCTGTTTCAAAGTTCAGTGTTGTTGAGGATTTGGCATGGAATCCCCTAAAACCTCAACATTTGAGAGGAATCTTGTCACAACCTCTTGGGATCATCTCAACACTGTTTCTAGATAATCTATATTCTGTCATTATATCTTTTGCATGCACACCAGATTTCCATCAAACAGAAAAGTACCAAAAAATGGCTCTGATCTGTTTCTTTCCTTCGTCCCGCCTTAACAGAGGAAAATATCTTTCACTGTTTCGGAAAAGGGACTAAAAATAATACGTCTTACAATGCACTGGTATAAATCTGAAAGCATAAATAATGGAAAACTATGTATACAAATATGTTTGTTTGCAAGCATATAAGGAACCATGCCATTTTACTGCTAAAGTAACATGTAGGAGCTGCAACAGCCATCAGCTTCTTCTGGCCTTTAGCCAGCGATGGGCTGAAGTTTATTTGTACCAGCAACTGCAGCGGCATAAGTAAAGGGCACCCTTGGGGTTTGGCTCGTAAGTGGGGCTGTCTGTGATCACGGCCACATCAGGGGCCGGCTCGCACAGCGCAAGCTGCTTCCGGGCTCTTTGCGAAGCGTTCGTGCAGCACTGCGGGGCGACACGGCTGTATAATGAAGGACTCGCTTTCCCAGTAGTGTTACGGTAAAGGCAGAGCTGCTTGTACTCCCCTAAGAAATGTTGTTTTTTTTTCTTTCCTCACTTAGAAAACAGTATCTGTGGGATGATTCCTCCTCTGACACATAAAGCAAGCTCTCCCTCCCCACACTGCGAATGTTAGGATAAATGCTGTGTGTGCGTGCATGTGTGTGTGTGTGTGTGTGTGCCTATTGCACTCACTCAGGCTCTTACATTTTAATAGAGCTCATACATAAGTTTCTCTGCTGATGGTGTAAGTGTCGGAAATACAAAGCATGCACACACACACCTCCCAGCAAATGAAACGTATCAGCAAGTGCTTTAATCAATAACAATATAATATTCTTTCCGAAATAATGATACAGCAGCAGAAGTGTGTAAGACAGTGATGAATTATTCAGTAGGTCTGCTTTGCTGCTACATTGCTCCTTCCATGCTTTAAGCTTTCCTGTGACTGAAACACCTGGCACAGCACTCTCTGACTTCAACTCCTTCTGAATACCTAAATCTTTTTCTTCCCTGGTATAAAACCTAAGTTACCTGAGAGGCTAAAGCCGTACAGAGCTCTTCAATGGTAAAATTGTGTGATGCCTGGAAGTTTCTGAATGCCTTATTTCTATTTGATAGCTTCACATGGTGATTTGCTATATATGTTAGCAGACAGCTGCATATTAAACGTGTTAAAAAGTAAATGCTTCAGACTATGTGGAATTTAATTCACAGGTTGTATGACGTTCTGGACAGATTATTTATTAAAAGACAACAAGGCAGATGCATTCACCTGCTTAAAATGATAAGGTTATATGCTTATTTAGACTGAGTAGTAGGCTACTCCTGTGCATAGACATGGTATAGATACTGTTTGGCTTGAGTTAGAACACAATACATACTAATTTAGTTTTGTAAAGGAAAATTATGCAAGATTTTTTGCAGTCACCTAGTGCTCTAAAAATGCATATATGTTTTAAATATATGTTCTGCAGCATATAACTAAATATAGATTATTATATGATCTTTATACATTGAAAAAGTCTTGTAAAAGTTAAGCTATGGATGCAATACCATATGGTTCACAGAATGAAGGTGATTTCTGCAAGATGAGCAGAAAAAAAGGTGAAACTTTTTTCTATAGTCTCAAGACAAAGTTCATATATTTTCTTTCCATGGTCTTTATTAAACCAATTCTGGAAACTGTTTACATCTTTTCCTGCATAGCAATATATTTGTCTGATTTGTCATTCTGTCAGCAATAGCTAGATACTTCTTAACATATTTTTTATGCTATGCCCACCTTACTTTTAAATGCCACAAGCAATATAGATCCTTCATCTTTCTCTGGGAAGCTGGCTGATTCTCTAATACAGCTTACTTACCACTAAGCAGTTTCTCTGAGACTCACGCTATATATGTTCTACTCCTATTACTTCTAGTTAACTCCCTCTGCCCTATTATCAAATGAAGGAGGTCTGGTTTTCACCTGTGCCTAGATGAGTGCTCTGAATGAAACAGCAAGAAATAAATAACCCACCACTTCAGAGCATCATTTCTGTGATCTCTCTGTCACTACGCTGTTCCTTAGACACCTGCTATGGTCCACACTCAGAAGCAAGACCTTTGGTGTGACCCCGGAAAGCTATTTTCCTGTTCTAGGAACACCGCTGGATTGCTACTATAATTCCACAGCGCTAGTGAAGGAATATGATGTTTTTAAACAGGCAGCAACATTAGCTCTTGAACCCGAGTTGTACTTCCCGAAGCAGAGCACTATGCTGTTTCAGCATGATTTGGGGAACAGAGGGGAGGGATGCCTAACAACTATTGAGTAAGAAAGGTTTATAACAACAATTTAACGCACAGCCAAAACCATAAGTGCTGTGCGTCTCTCAGTTGCTAAACTACAAACTGGCACTGCAGCCATCAAACAGCACAGCTGCCGAGAACCAGAAAGCGTGCACATGGAATAAGGTCACAAGGTTTTGACCTAGATTTCAGTCAGCAGGAGTCTGCATCAGAAAGTAAAAATTGGATATACTTCAGTGCCCTTGACTAAAAGGCTACAGGCCTGAGTGAATGAAGAAAATAAGGTGCAACTGCGCCTTTTCGCCATTCCATGTACAACAGAAAAATGAAAACTGATTGTGCATTCGTTTGTCTGCAGTATTTTTTTGTGATAATGTATTCAGAAAAAAAGATCCTCTATGTCAAACAAACTGCTGCTGGGAGCAGAGAAAATAGCTATATCTGACTCATGTCCACTGAAACAGAAAATCTTTGTTAAACAAACAATTAAATTTTAATAGTCAAGCTTGGAAAAGGTGACTGGGAAACCTATGCAAAAATATTTATTTACAAACTATACTTTTCTGACAAATGTCCTTCCTTGTCTTCCTCCAAATGCAACATCTGACCGAGAGTTGCTGACATGACCTGTCCAATCACCATAATTCATTAGAATAGTTTGACAAAGAAGCAATTTTCTTAAACTGGTTTTATTAACTTTGGCAAATGGAAATTAAATGCACTTTTTCAGAACAACAGTTATTCTGGCAACTCCAGAATATGAATGAGAAACAAAATTCACCAAATATAAGTATATGAAGAGCGTAACTGTGCGTCCCTATATCATAGTGAAGAAGTAAATAATATCAGTTCTTCTGCTTAGAAAACACCTATTTTCCATAAATCTTCTGTGACCTGAGGATGAAAGAAAAATGCTGCTTCTGTTTCACAGAGGAGCATAATTTATTAAGGGAAACACTGACAAGCTCACATATGAAAATATGTTGTAAACTGCTATCTGCAGTTGTTCAGTGAAATGATAAATCAAGTTACATAATCTCAGGTGATAATTCAGATCTATTAAAATGATCATCTGTGTTTATCTAAACACTGGTAATCTTAAATCATCACAACAACTATTACTTCACTCCTTCAAGTTCCAGTGAAGTTTGTATATTATAGAGCTCTTATAAAGCAAAATTATAATTCTCCAACTGAAAATAATGCAACTATGAAATGATTTAATCTCATTTTAAAGGGCTTTTGACAATGGCTGCAATAGCTCATTGTAACTACCCTTCATTTTCACTTCAGCATCTTAAAAGACAAGACATAATTTCTTTTAATTTCTTACATTATTGAATTAATCAGAAATACTGAGCTGAAAGCTTCCCTGTCTCAAATTTACCAGTGATAGTTCTTTCTGTGACATTTTCACAAGAAATTTCGTTAGTGAAGATGTARTTACAGCAACAGGAACTAAGATCCAGAATCTTTCTTAAATACTACCAAATGGCTGGTATAGCTGATGAATGGAAGCTAAACTTTAATTTATCTTCTTCAGATGGACATCTAAAGTCAAATCTAGTTCTCCTTCTCATTCCTGACACAGGCAGGTTCCATTCACTTCAATGAGAGTTCTCTTAAATAGCAAAAATCAGTTGCAGTAAAAAGCCTTCATATACATGGACAAATGGAAAAAGAGATGTGTCAAGCCCACATTTAGAAAGCCTTGGAATGGGTACACAGACAGAGAGTATGTTGAGATGGGAGTGTGTCCAGGGGGAAGCTTTATTAGGAACAGAGAAGCTAATCACGATCTGAAATCCCGTTTTTAATACTAGCTACCAAAACAGCTGAAAACATTATATAGAAAAAAACATGACAAACAGGTGACATTGAAAGTGATATTCATTAAGGGTCTGCTCCCTTGATACCCTAGATCATCTGCAAGGATTTCCAGTGTGGAGGCCCTGTACTTGGTGCTCCTTTTCCCAGTTCCTAGGTAGTTTGGCAACTTTCTTTGCAGATATCAATCACATCAGGTAAAAACATTTACAGCTTTGCCACTGGGCACTGGGACTTATGCGATACCTAACTTCAGCAGAGTTCAAAACTTTTATCTATACATGCAGCAATGAAAAGTGAGTAAAATATTTTTTAACAAATAGTCTTATTTGATGGGTCACTGAATAGGCCTAAAAMGGCATTTTCATTTCCTGCTCTAGCTACAAATTTCTTAGGTCATCTTGGCCAAATCACATGATTCAGCATGTTTGAAAGCTCAGAGGTAAGGACAACAACTTCCTATTTCACAGGAGGTTGTGACAATAGCTAAATTCACACTGACATGCTGAGATAGGACAGCAATAAGGGCAATTATGGCTTCTAAACAGAACTCTGATACCACGGAGATGGCTCATCCATCCCTCACCACCATGTAGCAGGGCTCAGTTCAACCTCCGGAGAGCCTTTCTGAGATACAGAGCTAGGTGATACGATTTCTCTCTTACATAACTAACAGTAAGTGAACTCAGCAATCCAATGCCGCATATGAAACTAGCTTGTCCTGAGGTTAATTTTAAAAACAAATGATTAATTAGGAAAATTATAATTTGCCTGAACAAATCTTTTGCCTCAAGTCAGGAAAGAATAAAATCTGAGAATCTGTGTAAACATATTGGTTCGTCCCAGTATGTATTTCAAAATATACATTCTTTCCATAGGCATTACATTCCTCTTTATCTGTGAGCACCATTCCCATTCTCAGACTGTTCAGAGCACATTCTAAAATAGGACAACTCTAGATACTAAGTTTGTGTACACTTGTTCTGTTCTAAAATGGCTATACTCAGGACTAGTTAAAAAAATTAATTTTCCATTTCACTAATATGATTTCATGATAAATATGTAGCTTCAACTGTGTGCTTTATCTGATATGGTATACAAATACATTAATGTGGTTTGTTTTACAGCAGTGTGCATTACCTACATTCCCAAGTAGAAACATAGCTCCTGAACTTTACACCAGGGTACACAGAAGAAACAAGGTCTGTGAACATCTTTGGCCACACTTCAGTCCAATTAGAAACATTTCAAAAGCTCTTGTGGTTCACCTTGTAAAGCTTCTGCCTCTAGTCCACAAGACTCCCACTTCAGAAGTCTCCAGAAAAGATGCATGATGCATGTACAGAAAGAGACATGCTCTTCATATGAAAGGCTGTGTTTTACAGCACCTTCACAACGAGACATTAACGTAGTGCGGAGCCTTTCGGCAGTACTGCAGTAAAAATCTATGTTCACCGGCCACGCATGGGTAAGAGTCAACTTGCATAATGTTACCCATCCATAAGTGGGGCAAGTCATTCAACTGCCCCGTATAGTGAAAGAAACAGGAATCCCTGAAAAATGATTCATCTAATTTACTTTGCATGCCTGGTTTAGGATGGATGATACTTCTTTTGGAGGTGCTTCTCTCCTTTTCTACATAAGGCATCTGGGGCCACTATGTTACTAATTTAGGCAATTCAATGAATTGGGATAGTTCCAGGTATCTTTACAACTTATCTCCTAAAGAACGTAGCTAAAATTGTTATTTAGCTTCTTCTCATCTCACATCCTCATTACTGAAAGCCCCTTCCCCCTTACCTCAGCAACTGCAGTCTTGACACACTAACAATCATACAGAACTGTATGTACAAAACTGCAAAAGATAATTTTCTTGGTCTGATGATTTCATCATATTCCTTGCTTTATGGTCCTTCCAAATTTTTTTTTTTCTGTATTATTTACTATTCCATACAAATTACTTTTCCATACAAATTACTTTTTTTAATGTTCAAGGACTTCCACAGCTGACSTCCTATTTATCCATCAATTTTCCTTCTATACTGAGAGTTTGACCTCTGTCTCCGATAAGCCCATGAGGCCAACTCCTATCACCTATTCACTTTCAAACAAATATCTCTCTGTATATGTATCAAGCTTGGTAAAAGGCCTCCTGGCTACCCATTTAGAAAACTAGTCCATTCTTCTCTTTCAACTTTTCACTTATAAGGATCTTTTACCATAAAATAACTCCTCCTTTTTTTTTTATATTCCATTGTCCTTTTGACTCTATCCAGATTTTATTTCTGTGTTATATGCAAGTGTTGGGGACAGAACCCATCTTTTTATTCTCTGTATTGAATCCAGTACAATAGATTCTTGGTTCTAGGTGTTTATAGTGCAAAAACGAACAATAAAAACACCAACTTGAAAAGTTAGCATTTTCCTAGGAGTCTCATGTTTTTCTTTGCAAACAAAAGCATACTGTTCTTTTTCTATTTTTTTCTAGCCTTCCCTTTTTACCACAATTGAAAACTGGAGAGCTCTATGAATTGTTTTTGATAGGTACATAAATTTACTAAATTACAGATTGAAAAAAAAGGTGCCCAGCTTTGTCAAATATAATTGAATAAAAGCATCCTAATTTTGGTACTTGCACTTGTGTCTCTGCAGAATGTTCTTCTTGTTCCCTGTTAGAACAATAAATATAGAACAAGCAGTTTAATGGTATTCTTTTTTAGACCAAACTGATGGGGTGAAGTAATTGCTTTTGGTGCTCACAATATCTCTAGCTAGATGAATTTACAAGTAAAGCACTTTAGCCTTAGAGCAAAATTATGAATATGTATCAGGCCTCTGCATTACATTTATTGTCTCTAGTACACAAAAATCAACTTTGGCATAACACGAAGAGAGAATAACTAACAAACTATCTCCTGAAGTAGAAAACTATTATTTAAAGTGACAGTCTCACCCCTCTCTGGCTTTAAATAAAGGACAAGGATCTAAAATATTTCTCTCCTTTTATACTCCTTTCCATAGTCTGTATGCAAGGAGACTGCCATTAGGCATAGCATTGCTGACACCAAGATTTTTACATGATACTCCTGATGACAGCTATTAATGCACTATCAATAGGAGACTTACAATACTAAATATGCATTAAGGAGCTAGTACTTTCTAGCTGTCTGGAATCTCTCTAAAACAATCAAGAGAACTGGCAGAAGTCCTAGTTTGCCATCATGTACAAACCAAAACAATTCGCATTCATCTAAAGCAGCAAGCTTTCTTGATGCTAATCAGGGAAAAAATACTCTCAAAAAGCAGATTAATTTTAAGATTAATAAATGGTTTAAGATCAGACATTCAGAGAGAAGGTCACTGAAACATAAATATGTGGATGAATATAAAGCAACTGATAATAAACCCTCAAATGAAAGAATTATAACTAAAAGTAATGCAAAATGATAAACTAAATAATACGGTGGACTCTCACTGTGGATATTACTTACTGTCTGACAGTATCCGGCAAGTCTTTTGTACATTTTTTTTCGCACAAGTCATGACAGAAGTTTTATTCCCCCAGATTTTTCTTAATGTGGAATATATGATTTAGGAATCATTTCCATACATAATGTGCTTACTTAGCTTCCAGATGATATCACTTTATGGCACTGCTCTAGTAGATTAACATAGATTCAGAAGGCTGCTATAAAATGCTCATAAACATAGGGAAAGAAACAAGGGACAAGAAGAAACAGAGAGAGATGAAAAGAGTTACCATGTGCATGAGAGTCAATTAATAGATATCCTAAGCCATATTAGAGCTGTGCTTTATGCAGTATACTCAGGAAGAATTGTATATTTAAAATGCATGCCAAAAAATGCCAAGTAAAATGAGGCAATTCTTGTCAAAACCTATTAAAAGGACATAGCTATGATATTCTAAAAAATGCTATTTTCTGGATGGGTTTCTTGTTTATTTTGCTTTGAATTTTCCAAGGTCTGGGGTAGGGTTGTTTCAGCATGAGAAATTCTTTGCATATATTCATGCCTGGAAGCAGAGCTTAATTAGGAAACCTAAAAGACTGGTATTTTCATGTGCATCTAAATACCTCCTATAAAGTCCTGTCTGCATTTTATTTTCATTTGAAAAGTAAAGAGCTTAGATTGTTGCTGGGAAATTAATCCTTACTTTCACTCCTTGTTTTGGCCTCTCAAACAGAAACTTAACTTCTGAAAGGTTAATTTTTACTATAATTACTGCAAAGGGGCTGCCCTGTAAAAGAGGTTTGCTTCCTAGTCAGACAATGGCTTTATCACAGAGCTTACTGTCCAGACATTGAAACGTTCATGTCAATGTCAAGTTGAAATACCATCATCCTCATGCCAAGTTAATGAGAGAGTGTTCAGGCACTTACTGGAGCTAAGTGGCTTACTTTCTCTCTCCTATAAGCGATTTGTGAGCCAGTTTCACATTTGATACAAGCCAAAATTGTTGGGACACAAAATGTGTGACAGCTTTGTTTTGTGTAAGGGAAAGTACTGCAAGTAACCATTCATCTAATTCATGCTGGATAACAGGAAAATTTGGGGAGAAAGATTTTTTAGAGCTGGAACTTTCATAATTACCACTAGTCACGTTACAATGTGTGTTCTCTTCCCTTTACCTATCAGTAAGGCTAACAGCTTTCATCAGATTTGAAGTGTCAGGCAGCTTTGTCACTGTCACGCTCCCTCCTCTCTAAGCCCTATGGGGTCAGAGAGACCAGGGGCATTTTGTAGCACGGGATTTCCTGCTTAGGAAGTGGAGACCTCACAGTGATGCTCTAGAGTGGTCAATCTGGTCTGATTCTCATAGAGATGCAGTGGTGATGAGTCCATTTTGGAAACACAGCTATTGTTCCAGCAGCAAATTATTGTCCTTGCAAGCTCAGKTTTTTTTAGGAGAGTACTGAAAGATGAGTGTCCTTTGGAGAGTTCCAGAATGGCAAAATCCCTAATTCACTAGGCATGAGGTCAATGCAAGGCCATTACTCCCAGGTGCTATGATTTGCAGACACTGCGATAATTTTGACTTCACATGAACCAGTCTGTGGCAAGAAATCAGTCTATAGAATGATAAATTACCTTCTTTGATACTGAACTGGATCCAGGAAAGAACAGACTTTACAAGGAACTACCACTTTAATAAAAATCTGTCTAAAGTACATATGATTTAGATGCTGCATTATCTGAAGAACATCTACAGAGAGACAGTGAGACTTGCATCTCCGTTATTTTTGATCCAAGAGCTCTAGCCACCACATTCTCATGCTAAAGAATAATGTGGATGGTCAGGTGGACACAGGTATGGCAGTATGAAGGAGACTATGAGCTGTTTCTTCTAGACGTTGTTCTAGAAAAACAGAGAACTAGCTGGCATTTTTAAATCATTTGGCATCAGAAAGTTCTAGAGTTTCAGGGAGACTCCTTTGAAAAATGATAAGCATTCTTCCTGTCATCACAAACTAAAAAAAATGAACTGTCTTTCTAAAAAATTTTTTAACAAAAAACAAAGGGGATAAAAGTTCCCTTTTTCATAAATAGTCAGAAATCTATTATACCAGTGGTCAGCTAGGCCTTTTCAAAGAAAGAGTTAAAACATTCTGTTATTAGGAATCTCTGATATTTATTATGTGGAAAAGGAAGGGTATCTTTTTCAGGCATGTTCGTCTTGAAGCTGACAAGCATCTCTTTACAAGGACTATGATGCCCAGGAGCAAAGCAGTCAGAGTGGAGAGGCTAACAATTCATGTTTCAGAGAGGATGCTTAGCCTTGTCATCCTTCTCACTGAGAGGCCCCTGGATAGAGCTGGGAAAAAGATTTGTGGTCACTTGCCCTGGACAGAGCATAGGACATTGAACCCATATGTTTCTAACATATTCCTTATTAAAATGTAAAAAATTTCATTCACACTTGAAGGACAGCAAGTTTGCAATGCCTAGATGAATGCTGTAAAACTATTTTCATGTTATATGACTTAAAAAATTGAAACTGCTTTCTTAAATGAAGGAAGGTTTACTTTTTTACCCTGAACTAAAACTTCAACACAAGAGAAACTATTCTGCTATGGTGGAACAGATTAAACAAACTGCAAAGTTATTTTTCTTATTTTTTTCTTTAGAAAAAGACTGTTCTGGTAAAAAAAACAAGAGAAATCTTTGTAGAATATAAAAATGGACAGAACAAACAACTTGCATGTAATTTGCACAATAAAAACTTGTTCTGCTAAGTTGAATAAACAAAACAATCAACTTTAAGGAGGACATCTTTCTTACCAATTACATAATTTTCAACCACAGGACATAATTTGTCCCAAACTATTCCACACTGTCTTCAGCCAACACCACTTTTCAATAAAGTTTAGAGGAGTTTTCACATGTTTAAAATAAACATACATGCATGTGAAACTGTGTCAGGTATTTTTAAGCTTACAGTTTATATAACTGGTGATGATTTTTTTTTTCATTCCACATAGCTAATTTCCATTCATTGTTAAAGCATAGCTATAAGCTATGCTTTGTAGCTGACCTTTATCAGAAATGTATGTATACATAAAAATAGACACTAAATATATACACTGACAAAAATAACATTTCTTGAAGCATTAGTACGTATTCTGAGCATCAAAAGAAATAATAGATGATCCAGTGTGATTTGATTCAAGTGAACGCACACACAATGCTGTGGCTAATACCGAAAACCCAGTCCAGACTTCCAGATGACTCCTTCATACAAGTCTCTGTGTAAGAGTTATAGTTAAGAGTCAGTGGTCCGCTGGTAAAAGAACTCGTTCTTATACAATGTAGTAAAAGTACTGCTATTTCGTAGGAATCTGACTGTTTAACTAAAGAGTCATGCTTCACTTAGATTGCTGTGTATGTGGTACACTGTACTGGAAGTAATGAGAAAAGAAGAGAGATTCTGTTGCCGTGACACTCCATGTACTAGATGTGACCTGTATGTCCTTTAGTTTAAAGTTCAAATTTCAGGTGAACTGTGAATGTCAGATTACTATGTGAATTTATGATCATCACTCCTTTTGCTCCAGGGATCCTACTTCCCCTGAGGACCTCATAAAAATATTTGCCCTGTCTCAACCTTTCATTTTATTCAGCAAAGATCCATTGAAAAGTTATCTGTATCACAGCTGCAGTCCAATGTCAGCCAAAAAAAATGTACAAAAAGTTCTGCTGAGCTGCAACTCACTGCACCGAGCTGAACAAAAGCTTCCTTCCTGAAGAACTGCAAAGGCTCTACTTCTGACAAAAGCTGGCTTTCTTTCCTAGCTCTTTAGGATTCAGCATCATGACTTCAGGGATAGCTGTAGACATGGGGAGGTTATGTGAAGATTTCTGAGATCTGAGATTCAGCTCCTGTTATGTTTCATAAATCATTGTGCTACCTTTCTATGGTAAGTTTATTTTCAAGTAGAGAAGTCACCCTGCTTGAGACAAACCTTTTTGGAGACAGTACTCTTTAAAACTGGCACATTGCTCCGGAGTTCTGTTCCCTCATCAAGTTCATTATCGTTTTCATTAAAGATTCATAAATTCATTTCAGGTATTAGACAGATGCAAGTTTAAACCTGGGTTTAACAATGACTATCATTTGACCTGGTCTCTGCAAACTCTGTGGGTCCATTCATGGCAAATACTGGAGCTGGATTTCTAGCCAAAATCTAAGCAAGATTTAAATGCAGTTAGCTGCTAATGGACCCTAACCTTTTCCAGGAAGAAAGCCTGTTTCTCAGTCATCACCCTTTAAAAGATGTATTAACCTGTTCCTTCCTAATATGTCTTATAAGTTCTTTCATTGATCTTTATAGATAGTGGAAAGAATCTCCTAGTATTTTCAAGACTAGTAAATGCTATTGTTAGGAGTCCTCCCCTGCCCCCCACCCCTGCGGTTCAAACACTGAGGATATTCCTCCCTGTAATGTTGATTCATGCAAAAGCATAAACTGAGCATATCTTCTTGTTCTTTTTCAGCACCTTAAGTAATAGAAAGCAAAATAATTTGAAAAACTTGTTCATTTTAAACTTGTGTCAAGAGGTAGCTGCAATTTTAATCACAAAATATACTCACATTTGTCTGACTTTATGAGGTACATGAAGTATAGGGCCTATTTGAAAGAAAAAGGTCATAAAAATGGTCATAAGAAATTGAATGTTGTCCAAATGTACCAAGCTGGCTCAGGTTTTCACAAAATTATTTGCAGAAAACAATAACGAGCACGCACAGTAGAAAAAAACACACAAGGCAGAAATAGAGTTCTGGATAAAGATTAATATGGTGCAAATAAAAGATGATTGTTTAAGTTAAGCAAATTTATCTTAGCATCATCTCACAAACAACCTTACATTTACTCTATCTAACATCCAATTTTTAATCCCATCGCAACAGTTTCAAAGCCAAAAAATGCAGTTCGAAATTTACAGCATGAAAGACAGAGGAGTTATTCTTCAAACCCATTAGTGTGGAAT
Source organism: Apteryx rowi (assembly GCF_003343035.1). Taxonomy (NCBI): domain Eukaryota; kingdom Metazoa; phylum Chordata; class Aves; order Apterygiformes; family Apterygidae; genus Apteryx; species Apteryx rowi. The sequence goes on along the minus strand of NW_020450666.1, from coordinate 593,062 downwards.
CAAATGTAAAGCAGCTCACATTTAGCATGTATCGTATTTTTTCCCCACAGAGTTTATAACATTAGGGTAATTTATTTTCTTAACTGCACACAATCTGTTGAAATGTCCTTCCACTTCTTTAAAAAAAGTGTTAAGGAAAGCACTTATGTATGCAAATAAAGTCTCTCATATTTGGCTTCTTCTTTTGTACCCTGACAACTACCAGCAGAAAGCATTATCCAATCCTTATCTTGTGAGAAGGCTGGCAAAGTGAGATTACAGCTGGTGGATCAGTGGTAACAACCCTGACAAAGAACCTCTGGGGAAAGGATGCACATGCAGATTTAGCTCAAGTATTGAGATCAAGAGTGAGACAGCCTTGCCTAACAGCATTACACTGCCAATAACTCACATGGCCCATGTGTGGCAAAAGATGCATCCGAGCTCTGTAGTTTTAACTGCTGTAGCAGTTTAAAGGAAGTTTTGCTTTCCAATGAACTAAGAATCGCTGCTGTTAGTTCCCAGTTATAGCCTAGCTTTGAATAAACTGTAAGATATTTTCTGGGATGTTTTAAGTATTTAAATTCTTGCTCACCACACTTTGCGCTTTCCTTAGGAACACTGATACTGTACCAGACACATGAAATGCTTGTAATACTCATAGAAGGTCTGACATTGTATTTACCATTCCATTATTGATAACAGTCATATTTTCAGCTTGAAAATTACAGGGCTTAAGTACAGTCACACCATTTTGGAGAAGGAAAGGTTGTGTTATATATTCTGGGCAAATTATTTCTATGAGGTAAAAGAGATAAAAACAAAAAAGAAATACCAAACTTTAAATAGTTTCAAACATGAATGGAAACAAAATGTTAGGAATAAATTGCCACTGGATGACTGCTTTCTAAATTCATTGTTTTCATTAAATTCCCTATGAATGTGTGTGAAGGCAGAACTTACCTAAGTATACACAATTTACAGTTGACAATGCAGAACTTATCTTTAAGATTTATTTTTGGTCTCCACAAAAAGAAGCATATTCTAATCATACCATATCTGATGTTTATGTACTAAGGATTTACAAAAGCACATAAAATGGTTTTCTCCATCTGCAAATTATTAACTAATTCTTTTTTATTTTTTATTTTTTTAGGAAAGTTGGAAAGTATTTCTGGAAGATCAATGTCTAATTATTACCTGAAGTTGCCCTGGGCTCCTGATTCTAATTAATAACACTTCCTAAATGTGTTCAAATTCATTTAAGTAAAATAAAAGCATTCCAAAATGCATTGAAGCATTTAATGTCTAGATACTGTAGTGATAAACCTGTTATAAAAGCCTAAAATCAGTTAGACAAATTAGACTTGCAGATGAAACAGAAAGATACCATAGGCAAATAAAATACACAGTCAGGTCATGTGATTCAGTTTGAGGAAAAACTCATTCTTGGTTGCAAAAGTGCTGTTTGTTCTAACATTGTTTTAAATATCATGTATACTATAAAGGAAAATATACCCACATAACATATCCTCTCTAAATTACAAGCATCCTTTTTTTTTTTTTTTTACCTTTTTTTTTGGAGTAATTAACATTCCTTGAAGCAATGTATTATAGCATACATGTGTTATACTGAACCAGCTCTTTCTCACATCAAACACCAAACCAAAACAATCTGATCCTACAAGAAATGCTGGCTTGCTATTGCATTAGTATGCTTAGTCAATAGAGCAAAATTAGCAATGTTAGGTCATCATGTGCTGTTAAGAAAGTCAAATGCCTTGTGACACTCTATTCCCTGTTTCTCTACAACTATTTAGAGAGCACAGAGTCATCAGCTCAGGTGTAACATATCAATTGTGGACAATTAGGGTTAGGTGAGATGAACCTCACCCTGAACATCATGCTGTATCCTTGTCTTTTAGATGGTGCAATCTCCAAATAGAATTTCCCATATTAGAGAAAAATACAAATATATTACGCACATCGAGTTTGGTAATCCAAAGAAACAAAAGGCCAAGCTGTAGCTGCAGTATCCATGAGATCACAAGCATGCTTCTTCCTCCTTCTTGCACACCTGCTGCAATAATCAAGGTGCCCCAGGGGAGTAAAGAGACTGATGTTTATTTACATTGCTGAGTGTCCAGGCGGAATGATAAGCGCCCCCTGAAGTTGCTGAGCGACTTAGGATAAGTGAATTATACCTGCCCAAAGAGTGACACAGTATGTGTCACCAGCCTCCAGGGAAATTTGAAGGTGTGCGACTGCCGGGAACCGCATGCGAAGGCTGCATGCTAGCACTCACTGCACAGTTGGCAGCGAAAGGTGACAGTCATCACGTAAGAGGGAAGGGGTGTGCTGCAAAAGGGCTTTGGGATGTTTTGCATTTCCGAAGCTGCCTGAACGCTGACAGAGAAACAATGCTGGAACGACACTACTGAACAGAGGAGTGATTATATTGACTAACAATGAGCCGCGACTGCCCACTACGAACAAAAAGCTCATTAGCTACCCACTGGGCCCCCGCCCCAGCCATTTTCACACGTAACCAGATTCCACAGGGCCGGCAGCCTGATCAGCGGGGCTTTAAAGCTGAAGAAAATTCAGTGGAATTTGAGGGAGCTGGAGAATTCTTTGCAAGGCATCAAGAAAGCTAGCAAGAGGTTACAAAAGTTCCCCTTCCRTGGCAAGCGGTCCTCACTTTTAACATTTCTATACATTTCTAGTAGCAGTTCCTCCTGCATAAACTTCAGCTGGAGTGGATCTGTGTAAACATCTTCCCCTCCCCTCTGCTTCGTTGCACTTCTCACTTATCCCCCACTGGCAGCTGTGGCTCAGGAGGCAAACAGTGGTCATGCTGTTCTGTGCAGTGACAGACAAATAAAAGAACAAACAAGCTTGGGAGATTTAAAATCTAGAGCTTAGGGACTTCTCGGAGTTTCACTGTGCCTCTGTTATCCTCCCACTAAATATAAAAGCTGTTTTCTTCAATAAATGAAGCCAATAATAAATATCTCTCCTCATGTCTCTCCAGAGCTCTTTGGGAACTCCGCAATGGCAGAGCGTAGAAATTCGCAGAAAGGTGTCCTCTGATGGATTTGACTTACACAGCATCAATTGTTATAAACTGCCAAGAAATGGGAAATAGGATGTCTCATGATACCAATGGAATCTAGCCAGTAAAAATTATTGTATCAAATGCGTATTTGTGTTTTATTTCGAAGAAGTGTTTGATTCCATCAAACTATTTTTGAACCATAAAGGTTTATTTATAAGGTCTTTTCTCTCCCTGTTGACACAGACACAGTATACTCATTTCAAAGTTCTTCTGTTAAGTGTGTGAAAAAACTTGCATATCAATTAGCAAAATTAGATTTCAAGAAGTTTTTTCTCCACGAATAATCAAGTTGGAATATACTAAGTTGAAAATACAATTTTTTTTTTTTTTACAGTTGAAAAAGGCAAGGTCATGTGCTAACTGGACCTTGCATGGGCATGGTCAGCATCTCTTCTAGTGTTTCAAGACTTAAAAGAGCAGTTAAATCCAGTAAGATGGAGGACAGGTTCTAACTATCTGGTCTCAGCAGGGAATTGTCATGAGGTGTATTTTACATACAGAACCTTCCAAACTATCATAAATGTATCTACAAGAACTAAGAAGTGCTTTATAATCTGCAGTTACGCAAACATTCAAAGCCTGCTGAAATTAAATCACAGAATCACAGAATCGCTGAGGTTGGAAGGGACCTCTGGAGATCATCTAGTCCAACCCCCCTGCTCAAAATGGGTCACCTAGAGCATGTTGCACAGGACCCTGTGCAGACAGCTTTTGAATATCTCCAGAGAAGGAGACTCCACAACCTCTCTGGACAACCTGTGCCAGTGCTTTGTCACCCTCACAGTGAAGAAGTTTTTCCTCATGTTCAGATGGAACTTCCTGTGTTTCAGTTTGTGCCCGTTGCCTCGCATCCTGTCACTGGGCACCACTGAAAAGAGTCTGGTCCCATCCTCTCGACACCCTCCCTTCAGATACTTGTACACATTGATAAGATCTCCTCTCAGCCTTCTCTTCTCCAGGCTAAACAGGCCAAGCTCTCTCAGCCTTTCCTCGTAGGAGAGATGCTCCAGTCCCCTAATCATCTTTGTAGCCCTCCACTGGACTTGCTCCAGTAGTGCCACATCMCTCTTGTACTGCGGAGCCCAGAACTGGACGCAGTACTCCAGATGTGGCCTCACCAGGGCTGAGTAGAGGGGGAGAATCACCTCCCTCGACCTGCTGGCAACACTCTTCCTGATGCAGCCCAGGATACCATTGGCCTTCTTGGCCACAAGGGCACATTGCTGCCTCACGGTCAACTTGTCGTCCACCAGCACTCCCAGGTCCTTCTCGGCAGAGCTGCTTTCCAGCAGGTCAACCCCCAACCTGTACCGGTGCATGGGGTTATTCCTCCCCAGGTGCAGGACCCTTGGTATCTTCTTATTTTCACTAGGCTTAGGATCAGGTCTTTTACAGTCAGTGTTTAAAAATAAACTCAGGAAAGTAGCTGTTTGACCAGTTCTTCCTCCTCCCATTCACAAAGATCTATCAGTCCAGCCATTCAAACACTTTGTATGGTTTTTTTAACAATAAATACCAAGTTTTTTATTACTATTAGAATTACACATCATTTTAAAGTGAGCTGAATTTCTGTTCTGTCTCATGCGTCATCAGCAAAATGATTTATCTAAATTTGAACTGCAGAATTTTTATTAGTAAGCCCAATAGGAAAGTCAGAAACATGTACTGATTTTCAGATTGCATTCACAGATTTGACAATTAGAAAAGCCATCTTTGACTTCCTACCTATACTGACAGGAAAGTCATTGAGAGCAGGTATAGAACTTTACAGTCATTTTAGAGTTCATAAGAGATCATAGAGATCATATTTCTAGCAATCTTACCTCTCTAAAATATTTGCCCGCAACTTAGAGTAATGGAAATGGAAACCGATACCAAGAACAACATCAAGCACCCCCAACACTGTAATTCTAATGCTTATTTACAAAGATATGTTGACTCTTTGTACACATATCAGCTCAATGCTCCACAAAGTTAGAGCAACTCCAGTGTAGGTAGTTATATCTGATTGCATTGTGTAACTTGGATTGGACATGGGTCCAATACACTCTGAGAAGGTTCTAAACACCATTTGCATGATCTAGATAGATGTATTAAATGAGTATTCCAGCTCCCACAACAATCATTGACAAAATCTCTATTATTATCAATGGGAACATGATAGTTACTGCTTCATGTTGGGGGAAAAAATTGTTTTTTTAAATGTTCAGTATTTATACAACAGAGACAATGCACGCACAATAAAAACAGCAATGTCATTGAGATGAGCTGGAACCTTCTGGGAGGAAGTTACACAGAACTCTGTAATGATTTTCTGAAACAAACGAACAGGTAGGTAAATTACTTACCTGACGAGGGAAAATGTAAGAAACATCAAATATAACATCTTACTTAAATTATAAAATGTACACACACACACACAGATTTTAAAAGGGTATTATATACAAGGTTATTATATATGAAGATATATAATATAGGAATTACTATAGGAATATATGATAGGAATTACTAATTTTCTACTTGTTTAGTTACTTTGCCAGTAATGTCATTGTAAAACCTTGTAAATAAATGGATTCCTGCAAGAAGAAAATGATAAAAAGATCTTTGGAAAAAAAAAAAAAACTCAAAGTGGAAACAAAGGTAAAGAGTAAGATCAAGGAATACCCCATAACACATCTACTGAGAGGTTCTTACTCTGCTTATTGAATATTAAAGGAAGAATTAAAACACAGCAATCATTCAATAAAAGAAGTTCTGCACTATAAGTCATGCACAGCATTCCTACTGACTTACAAGAGACCTGAAATTATCTTTGGCAGAATTTTGCCTTCAGGATCCTGTGGCAACTCATTGTGTATCCTCTGTTTATATMTTGTGAAAGGATGAGATGAGCCAAATTTAGCCTGGTACAGTTTTAATCATTTCAGCAGATTTTTCAGTAATGCCTTAAGTCTTTCATTATTATCGATTATATTATGGTACTAAACTTAATATTGTTTCAGTTAGCACTTACTCTGTTCAGTGTTCCAGACAAACAAAAACTGTATCGTCACAGCCAATCCGATGGCTGTCAACTAACAGGTAAGTTTGAAATGGTGGTAGATTTTCAGTTTGCATACACATTGATACTTTAATGAGCAGTACAGTATATCAGAGGAAAAGAGGATAAAGATAAATGTTTGGGTCTTTCTAGCTTAGAATCAGTGACTGCATGCACTGATAAACAATTATTGTGGACTTTTCCTTCCATGTGAGGATATGAGAGGTGATGAAAAACAAATTCCTGGTCCCTTCTTCTCAACCTCAGCCCCTTCCCAGGGCTTACCAAACAGCTCTGACTTGTGTCACTGCCTTCCATGATCCCAGGATAAACGGATGCCTCTCGTACTGGTTCTGTCCTTCTTCACCCAGCACATCCCTAATGAGACCTATGTTGTGCTTTGAGTTGGAGGGAATTACCTGAGATTCTTCTGCTCTTTGTAAGTAGCATATCAGTTATCACACTATTAATCTTTAGATACATCCCACATATATGTATTATTATTATCAGAAAAAAATACTGTTAACATTTGATAGGTTACATTAAATTAGACTGGATGAGGTTAGATTTTAGTGCAGTTGGAATGACTGTCACATGTTTTTATTTGTTTTCATTGCATCTTTGGCCCCAAAATATTGTTAATCTTTCACATTCCAAGCCCAACATTTCTGATCTCCACTTAAATTACAGCAGTAAAGAGTAAAACCACTTCTGACATTCATATGATTCAATATAGACTGAGAACAAGCTTTTAGTTTAAAATTTTCTGCCAGCTGCATTGCATTTTTGTTTACTGCCTAACATATTCAAAATTCTGTCTTCTGTTTCCTGAGTTACTTCTCAGCTGGGGGCTTGATCTTAAAACATATGTACACACACGTTTCTTTAATTTGCTAAACAGGATTGTTTGTAGAATTGGACACCAATCCTGTAAGATGTTCTGTAAATACAGAGAGAGAGGCATGTGGGGATCTGGCTGTAACAGTAAACTCTTGAAGCTATTGTGTATATAAACAGTGTCTATAATGAAAATACGAATGGGACAATAACAGTAATGGATGGTGATGTATTATTACCTCACTTTTAATGATAAATTAATTGTTGATTAAAATTAGTATTCTTCTTTTGACATTTTAGCATATACTCTCCTGTAAATTTGAAATGATGGATAATTTCTCTTTTCATACTTTTGATAAAGTTTCCTCACTCCTCACATCTCTTTCTACAATTTTTATCATCCTTCTCTTCATATAATTCTCAAAAATGTCAACTCCAGATAACCTTTTGTTTGACCTTTCAGCAAATACGTAGCCTGTAAAGAGATCAAACATATTTTCCAGTTTCCCACTTTCAAATCATCAATAGCAAGAAAAATACAAAGGAATACTGTTCTGGTACTTGCTCTTGAGTTCAAAACATTTGTGCCAATTTAATAATTTAAAACTATTTTTCTCTTCTTTTAATCTCAAAAATGTCAATTAAACACTTGTGTCGGTTGTAATGATGTCAACTGATACATCCAGTTCCTTTGATGACAATGATTAGATTATAAAAGCAGGCCAATTTTTATACATTTAATAAAAACATCCCTTAAAATGAATAAACAAAGAAATAGATCTAGTAATGCCCAAATACCAAAGCTAAAAGGTACATCCTGGTGTCATGCTGTCACTGAGAAAATCTGCAAGAGTTTGACTGGGCCCATAATGCTAGACCAAAYGGGTCTGAATCTACTTCAGTCATTATTTTAATGGGTGGAAAATATGGAAGAATGCCACTTAAATTAGTACCTTTGTACCAGTGAAAATGGTAAAAGTGATGGGAGGCCTTGGACTAACTGACTGTTGCTAGTTGGTGACTCGTACTAAATTTAGTCTTCTAAAAACCTAGTGGGAAGGAAGGGGAGAAAAAGGTTGAAAGCAGCTAAACTGTGATTTAGAAATAGTCATAATTAATACAAATGAAGAAAGTCATCTACATATTTAAAAGCTGGTTTGTGGGAAGACACAAAGGGAATCCTATTTTAACGCCCATAGGTGTGTCTCTTCCCATCTCCTCATTCCAATTGACTTCAAAGCAAGTTTTCACATGCAACAGCTTTGGAATGAAATATTATACTTGACTGCCTTCGTGCCATTGGAAACCTGTACAAATAATACTCTGTGATATTTCTAGTTGTATACAAATAAAATACTGTCAGTTTATTTCTCATTTTTATCTGTTTTCCACTATGAAACAAATATATATATWTTTTTTTTCCAAAGCCCACTGAAATTCCTATGAGTCTTCCCTTGACTTAGCTCTGGATCTGGCCAAATGGGAAGAAAGTAAGCTGTAGATGACTAGTGTTCCTTGGCAACAGTAAGGTTTTTTTCATTTTGTTTTGTTTTAAGTATAGATGTATTTTCTGTTGAATGTAGTTCAGTACTTTCCTGACAAAAAAAAATACAACTTTGAACATAACTTCCCAGTGGGGAAGACTGGAGAAGTGAGACTGAGGACAAAAGTTATGAAACAAAAGATAGATTGATTTTTAATTGTTGTTGACCCAATTCTTAAAATATTTTTGTTTGATTTCCAGAAAATTGTGAACCAGGACACTTTCTAACAAATGACATAGGATTCTAATGACATCAAATAATTAACAAATGAAAGGGGACTTCTGTATCATATATGAAGGTAAGACAAATGAATAAAGATGGTATGTGAGTAGGATCTTTTGAAAAATCCCAACCTAACTCTCAGCTGAGAGATCATGGTGGTCTTACATCAGAAGAATCTTCTACTACCAAGATTTGTGTTTTGGTTTGGCAGAGGGGATTAGGAACACCAAGCAAGAAGCAAAACCACTCTCTTTCTTTAGAAATTTCTTTCAGTCAGTCAGGGAGCAAAAGCAGACTTTGTACATAACAGCATCTACACCTTTTCATCTGGCCTATCTGGGACTGGCCAAGAAAATGGGATGTCCTGGAGAGTGTCACTGAAGTAAATTAATATAAATGAAATACACAACCTCAGTGAATTCAAGTATTTCCTTTGCCATATGGAGAGAATTGTATACATGCATACAATGGCAAAAATAACAATAATAATAATAGTGTTCTTGCAACTGCATTTAGAGTATTTAATAACACCAGCTGGTTCTTGGCAAGATTTTACATTGCAATTTCCTTACTGAATATTACTTAAAACAAAAAAAAATCAAAATGTTTTGATTCAAAACATCTCCAATTTAAGTTTGAAGTGCATGGCTGCACTATGGTTAGTGACAAACTCTATGATGACTCCAGTCAAGGTTGCCCTCTTGACATGACTAATAATGCAGAAGGCTCACAATGTTTTCATTTATCTCTTTCAGTTTATCTGCACCTTGAAGGTCAGGATGTCAAATCTGGAAATGCCTATTCACAGTGAGCTGTGTATCAGTACATCACTTCTTCTTTCCCACTTGTAGCTTCCAAAACTTCTGATAAACAACTTAAATTGATTTTCAGTTAATGCAGATGCTAACAGATACTATTCTCAGCAAGAACTCCCTGTCCTAGACTCTTAGACTAAAAGTCAGGCAGAAGCGTTTTTTAAATTAGGTACTCATAAAACCTTCATCAAATTAGTGAAAACTTCAGAAATGCTGGCCTTACCACTTTTGATCCTTAACTCCCTCAACAAACTTGGAATGATAAAAGGGTTAATATTTGCAAAGCATTTTAAAATCCTGACAGGAAAGACACCATGGACAATATACAGAGCCTTTCCTACAAAAGTGCAGCTACGGCTCCATAACTACTGTTATTTCTAAGATAAAGAGCAATTCAGACTGCCCTCCCAGTCTATAATACCAAGCTTCCTGTGTAATCAAGGAACTACATGGCCAGATTTGGAAAGACATTTAAGAGACTACACTCCACTGATTTTAATGGGAGGGATCCTTCTGTGGGCTAGGACCAATAGTGCAGAGTCTGCCTAACCTTAGATATGACTGCTTCTTCCCATTGACTTCATAGGCAACCCTGGGGAGTAGGATGTCTGAAAGCTTACCGATGATTTAAACATAAAGCAGGAATGTAAAAGTAGATGCTCTGACTTTGGCTTCACTGATTCTGATGAGATAAGAGAAAAAGAAAGTAGTCTGGCTCCAACCTTCATTATGATTTTATGTAAATTATTTTAAGTAAGGATTCTTACCTTCTAATGCTTGACGATTCCAAAGTTGAATTACTTTTAAAGCTAGTTCAGCAAACTTTCTAAGATCTGGCATGCAAACTTCATATGTGCTTGTAAATCCACATTGAATATAGGTGCATGTGTGTTCCAGTATCATAAAGCCCACCTTTAATTACCGTATACTGTTCTTCTTTTTCCATCTACCTAGCTGTACTTGCATTATAGGAATGGTAAATTCTCTCTCATTATGAAAAAAATCGCACTGGTGAATTATATATTTAGATAAGATTTCTAAATTACCTATAGGCTGATTCTCTATTTACTTGTTACAGAATGAATAAAAGTCTCTAAAAAGGGCTATCTAAAGCACTGTCTAAAGAACAATATAAAAAGATTGTGGTGCTGGATGATGAGGGAAAAAAAATAGGGTAAATTAACTTGTACAGGATTTCACAGTCATTTCTACAGAACACTGCTCTTTGCACTATTATTACATTTTACAGAATTGCTCCATAAAGGTAGACCCCTGCAAATTGTCTCATCACTGTACCTGAATGAGCTCTCAAATTAAAAAAAAAATACATATACTAGAAAGCATTCCCTAGAAGCTGGAGTCTGGCATCAGGTTTAGGCAGTAAATGAAACCACAGAAAAGAGAAACCTCAGCCCCGAATCCTAAAACGTTGCTGTTCTCAGTATAAAAGCTCAGCTATTTACAACATGAGGAAAGGCAGGAAAAGATACCAAACAGCTTACTCATAGCCAAAATGAACACCACATCTGGCTTTGATATTCATTCCCTTTCCAGAAAAAGGCTGTAGCAAGTTAGAATTTTCGAAATGTGTACCACTTTACATATATAGATTTAATTTAATTTCAAACAAGACTCATTGTACAAATGTATTGTAGCTTCAAAGACAGGCTTTTTCAAAATTATAGTATGAGAGCTTCCCATGGTTTCCATGGAAATAACCTTTCCTATTTCTGTGGTAATGGATCTAGTTTTATATATTTTTCTTTCATGAGACTTTATTATACCAACAAAGCTAACATCCAGAATACAGTCCTTAACTTACAGGTGCCAACTCACTGAGAGAAATTATTTGACTCCCAAGCCCCCTGGGCACTCTAAGCTTTTGTATGTCTTTTTAATATTGTGTGAGTAACAGAGTTTTGGAAAAGATCACCTACTGCATACTGTCAGTAGAGAAATGCTGATATATTTTGCTCATTGCCAAGTTCCTAAAGGAGCCTCTGCATTCATCTGCCGCAGCCTTTTCCAGACTGCTCCACTGCTCCCAAAGGCAGAACAGCTGGAAAAAAAAGAATGGATTGAGAGCACAGTATCTTTTATAAATTCCAAGCTGTTGATCATATCCTGCTGTGAAATAAATATTTTGCTAGTGCATTTATTGAAAAAAACTATAGATCTTTGAAATTACATGCCCATACGCTTGCTGATCGCTCAGAAATTTATGCTTGGAATTATTCTTCTTTTCCCATTGTATGTTGTTATCATTATGATTATTGTTGCTGTCATTGAAAGCTAAAATCCTCATTTTCAGCAGTAGATTCAAAGCTGTAATACTGAGAGCAACACAGAGCCACCTAAGTAGCTCTGTCCCAGCACCCTTGACAGCCAAAGATACCCAGGTAGGACTGAGGTGTTAAGTGCCTAAAGGTGTTTCGGAGATGAGGCTCAGAGAGGACTGCACTGTTAGTGAGGTTCACAAACAAAAATCCCTACCCTTCAGAGTTATGTTCTGTTAAAATGAAATTTGGAAGAAAATTCAAGAAACAGTTCAATAAAGCTTAAAGGAGATTTCTTCCATCCCCAGTCACAGTGTCTAGGGCTTGATAATGAAGCAAATGCCATCCATTCAGAGAAAGTAAACAGAAAAAAATCTGTGAGGATATCCTTAAAGAGGAGCAAATTTCTTAGAGAAGGGAATAGCATTAAGATAGAAGATTCTCATAAAACTGATGGAGCAATTTAGTCTGACTCATGTGTAATTGGTGGTGATGCATAAGAAAGAAAAAATCCTAGCCTAACATTCAGATTTGAGTTTTCTGGGCCAGCAATTAGAAGAATTCCTATTTATACAGTGAGCTAGGTACAAGTCAAACACAGGTGGCTGCATAACAGCAATTGCAGACCACAAAAGTAAAAGAGTCACTTTTCAGCATAAAATTTTATTTTAATGCTCATTTAATATTTTGTGTTTGTTTTTTAACTAAAAAATAGTTGAAGTAGTTGTGGTTAGAGGGCTTGCTCTTAGAAGTACCCCAAGAATTAACTTCTTGACCTATTTCAAATGAGATAATGACCAACAAATAAAGTATTGCCTCTAAGTGGTAACAGGTGTAAAAATGCATATGCCACTTTACTGTTAAAGAATAACTTAAATGATACGATCATCATTTATGCTTTTTATTAAGGTATTGTACTCACAGTGACTATCAGGGCTTTAGTCTGTCATCACTGAAAATGTTCAGTTCCATTGAATTCTATTCCTTACATATTTTTAAATGAAGTGCATTGCAAGCAGCAAGTTTTATGCTATATATTGAACTCTCAGTCTTTAACAGAGAAATACTAAGGCTGGAAATACTTAGACATGACATTCGAATAGCAGATCTGAAAGAACTGATCTCATCAAGCTTTAGGTCTCTACAATGTACATGTCTACACATGAGTTACTTAACCTGTCTTCCCTTTATAATCAACATTTAGGGTTAGATTCATTCAACTAATATTGGATACTTATTTTAGGATGGGATGAGATGAATCATGCCCCCAAATTATCTCTTTCCACTAACTATAAAGGGAATCCAGCTGGCTAGATCATTTGGTCAGATGAATTCAATCCAAGATAATTGCAGAGGCAGGCAGCAGATTAGTACTACAGTACAGCATTTATTTCTCAGAAATTATTCCTCTTATATAGCATTTTGTGTCACCAGTTATTTAGAAAAAGGTTTTACTGATTTTTCTTAATGAAGTTCATATTTTTATTGATGATTCTAAAATTTTTTAATGATTATTATTTTAAAACTTAATTTTTGGCCGCAACTCCTTAACACAGGTCTCTTTAAAGAATGGTTGAAGCTTTTACTTAAGTGAAATATTTGGTTTTGGCAACCAGCTATTTTTGGATATCAGTGCATTATTTTTTCTCTAAAATAATGCTTATTTCCCATTTATTTCTACTGTAGCTTGACATTCTTGTCACATTTACAAAGACAAACTACCTAATTTCTTGTCATGGTCTATAGCAAAGATGTTTACAATGGTATTTGTATAGTGATTTGGATCAGTACAGTAACACACTATTTCCATTTTTAAAGGTATAACTCTGGGTGATGTCAACATTTGCCTCTAACAAGATGATACTGTGTCATCCTGAAACAGAGCTATATCAGCAAAGGAGACTCTAAAAAAGAATATTAATTAGAAAAAAATCAAAGAGCATTTTTGCATACTTAAAAAGACCGGGTCAGCATAAGTAAGGAGAAAAAAGAAAAGCACAAAAAAGCCATGTCAAAATAATTTTTTGAATAAAGCATAAATACACAAAGCAGCACACAGACCTAACGCTGTTGAAGCTTTCTTAAGACACTCCTATAGTAAGCAGGTATTTTGGCACAGAGCCCTAAGTCTCCTATCAGAAACATCCATAAAACAAAGCTTATCAACTGCAAAAATAGTTATTTTGCAGCCGCGGTTTAAGAGTACACATGGAGATAAATAGCAAGTGTACTGGTTATATAACAGTGTCTCCTAATTCTGCCATCAAACCACATAAAACTCCAGCTCCTTCCATAACTCTTTCTCCTGTAGGACACAGTCATGGTATTCTTGATTGCAATGAAAAAGATATCTTAGGGTAGATTCTGTGGTCACTTTTATGAAAGAATGTATGATTTTCTGACAATGAACGGGACTTGCCTCTGTGATCTTTGAGCATGTCTTTAGCAAGGCCAGTTTGAGGAATCTGGAACAAATAAAGGGTTCTGAGTTGATGGTAATGCTACTATCAATCAGACATATTGCTGTGTACTATCAGCCCGAAAAAGTAATGCTTCTGATAGCAAAATGAGCTCTTACGTTATTTCGTAATTAACATATGTTCTAAATGATAGATTGTGTTTCGAGTATTTAACATTAAAATAAGAAACTAAAAGCAAAAGGAGGGATGATGTGACACTTCTGGAATTGGATTCCTCGGTATAATCTTTCTCCGCTATATTTTCTGATCCAGCTAAAAAGCTTTGTAACTGGTTAAAACATGCCCCATGCCTCCAACTGTACGAACTGTCAGAGCCATTTGGATTCAGAAAAGGATTATTCTCCTCTGTTGTTAATTAACATATTTCTGGCCATAGTCAAAGCAGTACTGAGCAATTTCCATTTAACATTTCTCATGTATCTGAATTCTAATCCACCCACTCCTTTTGATAAGACATTGAGTAGTGACCTGAAAATAGCGCTGCAAAGCACTTTGAGAAAGAACTTAGAAAAAAAGATTGCAGTGTTAAAAATCTGTTAACCATTGGTTACTATTTAAACTGCTAATAATCTAACAGAGCTGGAGCTGAGACTCTAATTTACAAGCTAAGGTTTGCAAAACATTCACTCTCAGATATAACTTGTTGTATATAGTTACATTTACAGGAGAAACAAGCTATAAAAAGAAGAAAGAACAACTTTGCCACATACTAGTGGCAATGAATGCATAGCTAGGAAGCTCTATGATGGGACATGACATGCATTTTCTCCATACATTTGAATTTTAAAGTTTTAATGAAAGCATATTGTCAGGAAATGCCAAAGCCCACTACGTATTTTCCATTTGCAGTGCTGTGACAAGCTTCTGCTTCTTGTTGCAAACAAGAAAACATTTTGTATTAAGTGCAAATGGAATATGCAAGAACGAAATTGAACAAATTCCTCCAGTAAAACTGCTCCCCTTCAAATCTCGAGGAAGCCATCTTCAAAGAGAAAAACATTTGATTTCATTTCTTACGAAGTCTCTGTCATACATTCAGACAGTGGCTGTTGGAAAAATCCTTCTTTCGTCAAGAAAAGCGCAAAGTAAAGCACTCTAGCACTTCCTGAAGCATCATCAGGAAAACAAATAATTTCCTCTCTAAAAAAATTAAAATTGAAATAAATACATCCATATAGAAATAACTGACTGAGTCTGAGTGTTACATGATTTTTAACACCTAACTTCATGGATTGATTATACTACTTGATATTGAAAAACCCGCAACAACTAACAAAAATGTAATGTTCCTAAGACCAGAATAAAATTTAATTTAGAGCTCTTTCTGTAGGGTATTGTTACTGAGTTCATATATGTTCAAAAACTAAATTAAATTGTTCCCCTGGGTTCATAATAAACTATTTTTTCTTTTTGCCTTTGATGATAGTTACCAGTGAAGGGGTTTAGTTCATCTCATCCCACTTCTTGCTACTGTTGGCTGTAATCTCTTCATTTTTTTGGCCAGCATCTGGACTCTTTTTAAGCTGGACAAGGTTACTGTTGGTGTATGATATGCAGTATGAATAAATGGCATAGAAACCAGCAATCTAGGTTTTATTCATTAGTCTCATGTGTGGCTCTTAAAAAAATACCAATAAAAAAAGTCTGTCCTATTTGAGGAAAGTACCATATCCTAATTTGACTGCACATTTGTTTCTACCAACATTATACCGAGATATTGCAGCACTGTAAGATTTCATAAAACAAAACTCAAGATGGGCCTTCTGCTCATGGATAATAGGACTCATTTTTCTCAATTCTCAATTTTTTTCTCAATTTATTTAAAAAAGAAACCTTGGCTAAATTCGAACTCTGGAGGGGGGAATCGATACATCTAGCACCGGATCACACAACCCCTGGCATGCTGGGCCCGGAGCACTTACAAGAGCACTGTGTGAGATGGAAACTAACGGGGCCACTCACAGATGTAGCTGCCAACTAACGCGAGCCAAGCTTACGCAATCTGGCCCTAAATAAGACTAATCACTTAACTTTGGCAGCAGCCTTTCAATAAGGAGATTCATAATTCATAGCAAAGAAGGCGAAAATGGGAACTTTAGCAAAAAGACTGCAACATAAAGTATTATATCAGGAGACAATTATGGGTCTCTAATATCAGAAAGCAGAACAGACAGTGACTAGGGTGAAACCAGGCAACAGCCAATGCACTGACTTGCACTCCTCATGACCGGGAGGTTTTTTTTTGTTTAGTTCTGTTGTACAATAATGCTGGTGTATTACTTCTGGTCTCTGGCTATATTTGCAAGAAAAGTATGCAATCCTACCTCTGCTGGGTGATCAGTGTTTCCACACATGAGACTACTTCAACATCCTTTCCCATTTCAGGAATTAAAAGTGAAAATGGTTCTCTAGTTTGGAGTATGAGTGCTTCAATTTAACTGAGAGTGTCCGGTTAGCCTACAGCAGATCTTTACTGAGGTAAATGATATCAAAGACTGCAGAAACAGCTGAGTGTGGTGATATGCTCTACTTCTGTAGACATCTGAGGTTCTTTTAAGAGCCTAAATTTCAGATTTTTCTTTTTCAATGACAATTCTGATCTACTCTTCAGTTTTTTCAAAGGAGTCACTCAAAAAGAAAGAAGATAGAGGACCTGATTTTCTGTAGGAATAACACTATTAAAGTTTAAGCACTTTTTAAGTAGAGTATTTAGCTACATATTATCCAATATTAGGATAAATAGGTCTAATTTTACCTTGGACTCTGGTTGATGCTTTTCAAGCAGGAAATAATTTCTGAAAAAGCTTTACCTATTTAAACAGACAATTTAAAAAAAAGATTTTGAAAGACACATTGATTTCTACCTCATTCTCAAACCAAATCTACCTGACTTCAGAATTATATTTTTTAATGTGAAAAAACTGTTTAATCTTAGTTAAGGGGCTATATTTGAATTTCTAAATGGGAACTCTCAAACTATGTATATGTTCAGATTTCTGGATCTACAGTGACAGTAAAAGCATTTTGAGAAGTTATACTCTCATGACTATGAAAAATGCAGGTATGCAATACATATTGTGGGGGTTGTCATACACATATACCAATGACCTCAAAATGTGCCGTTGGGAATTTTCACAGTGACATCAATAGGACAATGCTGAATGTTTTTAAAAATTTCATAGTAAATAGCTAAAGAATAGTAAATTGGGGGGGAATAGCCTATTTTATCCTCTAAGGAAAAATTACAATGCATCATCCACTTCCTAACCTTTTGAGTCATCCCTAAACATATTGCTAAATAGAAATTTCTATTTCTGAGCAAAACAGTTGTCTTTTTTTTCAGTAGGGGAAAGAGGACAGAAATAAAAAAAAATCATTTTTTCAAGCTCTACAGAGCCTAATCACCTATTTACTCAAATTCCCCATTGAGACCACCAACATTTTTATACCAATAACTACTGAATCATTTAATAACACGATAGTATTAAAAACAAAAGACATAGAATAAAAATGAAAGCTTGCAATATAATTGACTATATATTGTACCATTGCGTCGTTCTGCAATATTGTCATATTTATATTCATTTTTCACTGGGAACTATAAGCCAGATTTTTAGATATTCTAAAATAAATACGTGCTTTTCTCTATATTTACCCTGTTATTTCACCCAGCTCATTCTGTATTGTCTCCTGGATTGAGCTGATCCACAAAATACACTACATTTTTTCTCACCCTTCAAGTCCACTACAGAGAATTGCTTGAATACAAACTGAATCTCCAGAAGAAATTACAGAAGTGCCAGAGGTTGCTGTGTTCAACAGAGAAGGAATCCCTAATTTAATGAAGACAGCTATTCACTAAATGGAGATACTCTCTTTTCTCATATGGCGTACCTCATTTAAATCATCATGACGGTAAATGCAGATTTACACATGCTCAAGGAAGGTGGAATTTTAACAAGGTACCAGTTTAGAAAGATTTCAACAAGAAAACTCAACACAAAGCCTCAACATTGTACAAAACAACTTCTGAAACTTTATTGTGAATTTTAACGTACATTTAGAAAGGACCTTATCTGTAATGTCATTAAAAATAAATTTGAAAGAAATCCACATACTAGTAGCTTAAGCAAAGTTCAGTACAGACTTTTTGAAGTCACAATATATACATTTATGAGAGTGCAATAAGCTTCCAATGACATTAGGTATATATTTTTAAAATAAATAGTAAGAGTTTTGATTTGACATGTGTGAGAGGCATACTGTTTACACTGAAAATGTTTTACAAAATATAGCAAAGGAAAAATGGAATTTAATACATTTTGAATGTACAGCTACTTCGTATCTTATTTTATGTAGTTCTTAACTCAAAGTGTACAAAGGTCCATTTTATACAGGACACCTGTTTGTTTGCACTGTCCAACACTGATTAGAAACAATAGTTTTAAAGATTCATTATTATACATATCAGTGAATTCTTATTCAACTCAATGGCCACTACAATGAAGAAAATATTACAGAATCATTGACAGCATCTTCTTCTCTCCTAAACTATGCATAGATAAATACATAGCAATGGTGCCTATTCTACAATAAAAGTGAAACACTTCACCTGATTTTTGCAGCTATTATTTGCATAAATATAATGCATTATATATATATTAGTTTATTTAACAATCAATTGATTGCTTATTTAACACTCAGTAACATACAGAAGTACATACACTGCTATCCTTAAATATTTTTCACTCTGTAGTGGCTCATAAGATTCAAAAAATCAACATTGTAAATTTGTAATTCTCAACCTGGGGGAAGAGTATCCCTCAGATGGACTGATACTACTTATACATGTTAAACCATATTATGAATCCATAGCTTCCACCTCCAAAATACATAACAGGAGTAATATAGTATACTGTGGCTACTAACTACTGCATAATAATTATATAGGAAATTGTCACATCAAGTGTTTTACATTTATGATTACTCATACATTATATCACACATGAGGGAAACTTCTTCCAACAGCAGGACCTCCTTTTCCACAGTTTTTCATGTTTTAGAGAAAAATCATCACACAGTGACTAAGTATGTCTCCAGAAGTATGCAAGATGTGCTTCCTTTTTCAGGATCTGAGAGTGAGTAGCAACCTATTAATTATTTTACAATCAGAATGTAAAATTACATATTTAAAGAGAAAGTGAAGTTGTCAGCACCACAGTTAAACAAACCATGTACTGGGGGTGTGGAACTGTCACTCAAAAGTGTGGAAAAAGCATACCAGAAAATTAGTTACCCAATAATGAATTAGAAGTTGTACTTTCCTCTCAAATAGAGCACAGTAGGGTTATGTGAGTTGTGTTTAACCACCCTGCAATGCGTTATCTGAACAGCTCAAAGCATTGCAAAGGACAGGACAGCTTTGCATTCATCATTGATAAGATAAAAGCAATACGCTGAACTATGTAATAACCAAAGGTGGATTTTTAAACACCAACAAGGACTTCTGGGACATTACAATCTCAAGAAGAAAGCAAGCTATTTTTTTTAAGCACACTGGTATGGTGAAAAAAAATCAAATGCTTATGTACTTCTCCAGGACTTATTTATCATAGCTAAATGAAGCTCTTGCACCAAAGAGCCTCACAGTCTTTTCAAGGTAACTGTCTCTTCGATGAGGAAAAAGTTTAATTCTTTTCCTGCAAAACATTGTTCAATAGCTGTGATCATTTAGAGGGCAGACACCCCAATGCAAATATAATATATTTTTCGCTGGGCTCCTAATCCTAGAATGTCTCTTTGCTTTTTCATGCTAAATGCAGTAGACTAGGTTTCAGTCTCAAAACAGATGGAAGTTCAGCTGACATCCCTGTTAATAGTAGGAAGAAAGGCTAATAACTACTCAGATCCACTTGGTGTGTTTCATTTTTCTGTCCACTAACCCACCAGAAATTTAATGGGGAAAAGGTATAAAAATACACACCCTGATTTTGCCATAACATCCATGCAAGAAGAGCCCAGCATACCCATTGCCTTCAGTCACGCCACGCACACCTATCTACCCACATGCAGCAACACGCAGTGTCAGACCTACAGAAAGCATCAGAAACCAACGGGAAGGGAAATGAGAAGTCCCTGGTTTGGATACTGGAGAAAACATAGCTATGGAGAAAACATAGCACAAAATGCTAATGGTGCACTGACAAGCTGTACTTTAAGACTTATTTTAAAAAAATAATAACCAGAAGCTTTACCCATCAGAAATCTGCTCAGTGTTTCTGTATTAGAATGTCACTTTAGGTTAATAATAAATATTTTAGCTTACATTATGTGGCACAATTTTTTCTCTATTTCTGCTTTAAAGACACAAAATAGCCCACCCCCTACTAACTGATATCTTCAAAGAGGATACCAGAAGCCTTCCAGGATCCTTGACAGCTTAAGTATATGGTAGGAATTGTTGACAATTACAATTGCTTTTCCCAGGCTGCAGAAAGGACGGCTAATGGAATTAATGAATCGTTTGCTGTTCCACTAGAAAAAAAGTCTAAATAACAACATGACCTTTAGTCAACACTGCTGAAGAAGTGCTTCTTTTAACAATTCATAATACATGAGAGATGACCTCAGACAGCAATTGATAAATGTGTTAGTGATTTTTCTTCTTTAATTTTCTCCCTCTTGTTTAGATCTACCTAGATAAAAGTTTAACCACTTGCTATTTTCCTAGTGATTAACTTCGGACAAAGGAAAAGTATCTTGCCCTAAAGGCTAAATTCAGCTATCAAGAATGCAATACATATATAAAAACCTGCTCCGCTTATGTAAAAAAATTACTCCAAAGTTTAGATTTATGTTAAAGAGGCAATAATCAGTTTTTAATAGGTAAGTTCTTTTTCAAAGAAAAGTTAGAGTTTTAAAAATAAAGCTAGATAACTCTATTCTTGCTTCATCTTGTTCCTATTTCATGCAAATCCACTGCTATGAGTGGTGTGATTTCTGGTTTAAATGAGTGTGAAAAGAAACCAAGTATTAGCAAACTTCTGATGTTTCACAGTGCTAACAGTTTTTTTCTAAATACATCAATATCTCATGAGAACTTGGGGCTAAGATTGTTTTGAAATGGATATTTCTCAAAGGGATAGAGAGGGTTTTATTTAACATCATGTCAGCACATGAATGCAAACCACAAACCTATTTTTATCTATATTACATATACACACACACACATACACAAACGTGTACACATATAGATAGATAGATAGATAGATAGAAATAGATATATATTAAATTCCAAAGCTGGAAACATTCTTACAGAACAGGAATTGTATCCCTTAATTATCTTGAAGAGTTGGACTAACCCTACATTTTTAATCTTTTTTAGGATTTAGTTTAACAGGATAAGAGGTTACAGCAGAGTATAAAATGATTTAGTACAGTGCCTACAATCTACTGGTGCTTAATATAGTCATTGAAGATCATTATAGATCATTGAAATACTTAAAATGATAGTATTAAGTGATTTATGTAGTTGATGACATAAATGATTACGACAACCTAGGCCACAGAGTTGCATTCCGCTTGACTTTCGCACACTTTATTTGAAGACATGCATGTGTAAAGATCAGTAGCAACTGCCAATTATTTGCCTGATCTACCACATCACCATAGAAAAACTGCTACAGATTTTCCCCCCCTCAGGTGCAATTTTGCCATACTCCATTAATCTTTTCAATCCTCCCCCAATCCTGTGGACTTGTTATATAGTAATCCCTGATTGTTGTGGTGAAGGAACGTTGGAAAGTCTCTGCTGTCTGCAAGGCAGACTATTACAATGGTAGGCTATTAAATTTGGCTCTTACAATTCCCACTTGGATCAAGCTGGCTTGTCACAATCGTAACCAATAGCGATAATGTCAGGACAAATTATCACCAACATCCAGAATGTCAATTTAAAATTAATTTTGTGTCTCACAAAGTTTTGCCTCTTCAGTACCCAGACAAAGGCAGAAGTTCAGCTGTATTTTTAAGGAGGGGGGAAAATCTTAAATCAACACCTCATGTAGAGCAGCTTCATTCACTTATGCATGTCAGGTTTTCAGTTTTCAACTCCCAACGGGGAACTCTCCCACAGGATTGCAACCTATTGTGCAACTGAACAACTTGGCTTTCTTCCACTTGAATCTGTTAAAGAGAGATTACTGGAAGCGTTCTTTTCCAGGGCTGCTCTAGTTAAATACAAGAGTCTCTATAAACACTACTGGTTCTCTTTTTAATTCAACATTTTTTACACTGTAAAGTAATCTGTCTGGATCTCCTTCTCACACACACACACACGTGTGCACATGCACAAATGAAGCCACAGGGTTTCTATCCCAAATCAAGTATGTGTATCCCTATCCTTTTTCCATTTAGTCATCTATTTTTTAGGAAAAAATAAAAACAATAAAAACCAACCTTTCTTTGGATTGATATATTTAAACCTGTAAACCTTGGTTTAATTCTACTGACATGAAAAAGTAACAGCTGCAAGCTCCTACGCAGGATTTGCGATTGATTATCTAGCGAACTCTTTAGAGAAAAGCTTTTTGCTTATTAGTTGTATTAAGGTCTATGTTCAATGACATATACAACCACAATCTTTAAGGAAGAAAAAACTGTCTCAGTATTTAGAGATTTTAATTATGAAATTAAATAAAAAGTGAAATAAATAAACAAATCAATCACAAAAATAATAAAAGAGCCAAATCCTCAAAATCAACTACAAAACACAAGAAATTTTAAAAAAGTCTGTTATCTCAGATATTTAAAATTGTAAAATTTTATTTCTTACTTTTTACTTGTCTTTTTAAAATATTTTAATTCCAGTGTTTTCTGATATTATCCTTTAGAATTCCAAGACCTTACACTTTGCGCTAGAATAGCAGTCATGAATACGACTACACGATTTACATGCTCTGCACACACTAGTCAAGTTTGTTAGTATACTGTTGCAAGAATCAGTCTTACTCACTCAGGGGCATCGTGCATACTACGTCCAGATCGCCGAGCTAGTTTTATTTATTTCTTTGATGTACATGGAATGTAATATGTTCCAAATTCTACACAGAAGAATCATATTTAAGTTTGATATGAATCTACTCAAGTCTAAACCAAACTTAACACATTCATTACTGAAAAGAAAACTGGAATTACTTTCTATTATTAGTTTGAAAAACAGTATTGCAAGATTGAAATTTCACTGTCAAATTTCAACATTTATAGTTGAAACTTAATCAGAAATTATCTACGAGGAACACCAGTCATGTCACTTTGTGTGTTTTACAAAACTTTTTGAAACAGTGGGGATACTCTTATGGTAAAACACTTAGCAAAATGCAATTTCTTACATGAAGATAAAAGGCTCAAAAGCAATTAGTTTAGAAGACTTTAATGCCTGCTGAACAACTGTACACATTCAATATCTGACAGAGAAATCTGACTGGGAAAGAAGCTTCGGGTGTCCAGCTCTGACAGCTCAGTACCAACACTGTGTTTCCCAGACTGAGAGCTAGAAATACTTGCCAAGCTCTGACAAGAGGAAAGTTTCATGGGGTTCCAATCCTGAAGACTTTTGCATCGAGGAACAAATACTAAAATACAAGTAAACCCAAATGGAATATGAAAGACTCACCGGACATATCTCATGCTCTCTTATGATCAGAAACACTTTCCCTTTGCGTGCTAGCCAATGCTATAATGACATCCCTAGCTATTTTAGTTCTCATTTAGACTGTAAACAGCAAGAATACTGGCAGGGATGGGCTGCTAAGGAGCCCGGCAGTTAGTTACAAACTGTTTATCCCTTCTGCCTTCAATCATGCTTTTGTCTAAAGGCATTCCTACAGCATACGTTCACCTCTGATGTATATATACCATGGGTCTCTATGGGACAAGCTTCCTGTTGATCTGGACTGCGATTGTACAAGACTTTCAGACAGGGTTCATTGGAATGCTTGGCATCTGTTTTTATCCTGTAAAATAAACCTTCAGATGTCATTAAGTTAGATCCTCAGCTGTCTTCATAAACAAAGAGATCCTCCAGTACCTTCTGATGACTTCGTTCACTTACTTGAAAATGTAAAGCAGTGAAATTTTGGATTATTATAAAAAGAAGTAACATTGGTCTTTCTCAAAGTGCCAAAAATGATTTTGAACTTCCTATGACACCCTAGCTATTAACTATAAACCAGTGCGTGTTCTCTAGGGAATAAGGTATCTTCAGTCAACTTTGTTTCTTTTCTCTGAGGTAAAGTCCTCAATATATCTCAACAGGTATATATATAATCCTGTGTACATACATGCACACATGTACATATTCTGTACACATACCTATGCATCCACATGCATAGTACTAAGGCAATGTGATGAGTAACATCATATGCTCCTTGCTTGAATTATTGTTAATAATAATAATAAAATRAATAACCTAAAATAGCTAAAATTAGTACAACTTAAAATAAGTATCTAAAACCATGTGAGGTGTAGTCACTATTATGCACTAGAAGAATCACAAATTTGGGATGATGAGGCAGTATGAAACTTGATAAAAGTAGCCAGTTCCTGGAGTTTTTCCCGGTACAAAACAGCACTTACATATTACAGTTTTAAGACAGTGTGGCTGAAGTCTTGCTCATTTTTTTCACATTAACTGTTTTCATCACTAATGTTTCCTTTTAAAATGTTCTAACCTCCAGATCAGCTTTTAGGTTAAGTAGCAGACAATATCCTTAGGATTTAGTTCTGTGAACCTCATGACTCTAACATGAGTCAAAAAGACAGGCATTTCCAAAGGACTTAGTAACAACTGTAAAATTCCCCCAGATTTTAACAGAAGACTTTTGCTAACCCTAAATAGTTCTGATAAAATTCTCACCCCATGTGAACTTAAGATGCAGTCACCTTCATGCACAGAAGGCAGTGCAGGTACTTGTTATGCATAGTCAGTTTTCCAAAAACAAGTCTAAGTAGGTAACGCTATCATTGTGACCTTAGCAAATAAAAGAGCCATCACAAAATAATGAGTATCATCTTGCAAAAAGAAAAGGAAAGCCAAATCAGGAGCAGTTTAATCTTCACCTTTGACGAGAGGAAGATGTTCACTTCCAGCTGTTTCCATTTTTAATTGATCGTTTTTATATAGTGAGTGAAAGCCAGCCAGTTTTCTTCAGAGAAGTGCTACTATTCTCTTAACTCAGTAAGAACTGTATGCTTCTTATTGGTCTATTGCACCATGGGGATGGGATAAAATATGAAAGTAAGGATTTCTTTTTTCTAGCCTTGAAAATTAACTGTTAAGCTCAGTGGGCAGAAATGAAGGTGGCATTTAGGTATAACTAATTTAGTATCAAACCAAAGCAGAGAGCCTTCTCAGGGAAGAAAGAGACCAAAAGGAACACAAAATTTTACCTGAATTTATTTCTGAGTCAATTCCTGTAAAAGCAGAAGAGCTCTCTTTTATGCTCAAATGGATTACACATTTCTTTTTATAATATGTACATTGTTCACAGTTTTTAAAGATAACATAATGAACAACAACTGCTAAGCAAGGAAGACTGATTTTTTTTCTGATACATTAAAGTACAAGGCTCATTTGAAAATGAGGCCTGGATTATATTCTAAAAAACAGATTGTGGGATAGATCCTCAGTTGATGTGAACTGACAGTGCTCTGCTGAAGTTTATTATTCAATTAGAACGTAATATAACTGTGATTACAATTTGCTGACATTACCCTATTTTAATAGAATAACAAAACACAACTTGCAAATTTTGTTCTTTATTTTGGTTATTTTTAATTGTTTGGATTTTTTTTTTAATTGTAAAGAGTGTGTATGTGAGGGGATAAATTTTTACTTGTGCTGCCAGACCCAGCTAATCATTCCCTACTTATGCACATTTCTAAAGACCTAAGATTTTGCTTGAAAAGAGGCTTAGAAGCAATTGTCTTGTGTTCTTTAATCCATAAACATTTGATTTCAAATCAGATTGCCAGCAGACATAACCTCTTTGCATTCCTGCAACAGAGAATTGATTTGATTAATCAAACAGCTCTGATTTACTGAATTGTCTCCAGAATATTTTGTCCCTGACAATACTATGCAAATAACTGCTGATGTAGTGCTGCCATGCTCATCTTTCTCATATTGGTAAGTTTTCCTCCATGAAAACATCAATATCCTACATCTAATTAAATAAATTATTCTATCTAATGGTCATTGCATTTAATGTGTGTAGTTGAGCCCACATTCTGTTCTTGGCTTCAACGCTTGCAGTGCTATCTTTAATATGTTGTTTCCCTATACCTTAATTTACCCTTTACTGAAATAACAATAACAATGCTTATCGATTGTAAAACACTTGGCAATTTATAGATGAAGAATACTATATGTAGACAAAATATTATTTTTATTTTCAGTGTTGGATACCACTGTCTGTTTCTTTGAAATAGATTTCATCGATACTAAATAAAACGGATTAGTTTGAGAAACAGAACGTTTTATAGTTATAAGATTCCATAAAACAAATATCCAAATTCAGCCTACACACTTAATATTAACTATTGTTAAAACAGCACAACTCTATACCATGCTACAGACCTATGTATGTCCTCATCTGATTCACTTTTTAACAAATAATGATTCCTCTGTGAGAACATTTGCTCATTTTTCTGTGAAATAAAGCACAGGTGAATGACAGTGAGCATGCAGTCAGGGCAAGAGATAGGAAAAACGGAAGAATATCCATGTTGCCTTTGGTTAGACAACATGAAGAGAAGCCAAAGTGCCTAAAASAGATGGAAAAAATTAAGCCTTCAGCCTCAGCAAAAACAGTAGGAATCACAAAATTTCCATCAAGAGATTTCTAAAAAGTGACAGCTCCCAAGCCCCAGAAAAACTTCATGGGCTTCAAAGATCAACAGGAATCATGGCCAGAAGGCTTCAGGGGAAGCAATGAAAGTTGTGCAGGAAGTAAATATCTATTTTTCTGGGCTCTTTTAAACACAGCAATTCCCAGCAGAGGGTTGGTGCAAGTACTGATGCAGCCAGCTGTGATTCTTCCTGCCGCCTCACTCCGAGGAGCACTTTGTAACGAAGCCACTGAGAGACTCCTCTGAACCTACCAAGAGTTCTGCTTTCCAGGAAAAACATATTCACGGTTAAAATGGTCGGTTCTTCAGTACTGTGTCAAATACCTACATTAACAGAGAATAGGAAAGAAATCTCAGCCAGCCTATAATAACTCTGCCAAAGTGCAAATTGGTTAGATTGCATTATTTCTCACTTTCCATTTGACAATCTGTTTTTTCTTATGAATCACAGAAAAAACTGAGTATGGAGCTTCTGGTATGATCTTAGCCTAAGCCCACCATATTGTTTTGATAAGCTTCTTGAGAAATACTTCTGTATTTTAAACTGAAAATTTTCAGTACTTCTCAGAGAGAAATTAGCTTACAAGCATTCAGTGCAGCCTCACATCATTCACCATGTGGTAAGAATATGCACTAAAACATTTATGGGTTTACTGACAATGTACTTAGATTTTATAATTGATGTGTATTAACATCAAAAAGGACTGTTAGTACTTGCATCAGTTATTTGTTTATTTGTGCTAGATTTTGCTTTCTGAAATTTCATGTATTTATTGCATTTAGAACCATGGTGTGTATTCAGTGATAATTGCTTAAAGAGTTACAGAACAGTTGGTGATTTCTTTTCATTTTTTTGGCAGAGATCTAAGGATTTATTGTAAGTCTCAGTACAAGTGGAAAAAATGCTCACTTGTTTTACAAACAAAAAGTCCAACTCTTGCTTATTACACTAGTATAAAATATGAGTAATTTCACTGGAGAAAAGGAAGTCAAATGAGGGGAAAATCAGACATTACAGTTTTAAGGAAGATGTGCAAGGCCCTCAAAACACTTCTCTAGGTGACAAACCTTGCAACACTAGCTGTCTTGCTTGAAGACAGGGACATGGTCAAAAGTGAAAGTGCTTTTAGACTTTCAGCTATTCTCAACTGGCCTTTGCCCAGCACGCAAATTAGCATAATACACTGTCTGTGTTAAAAGAAAGGTCCACGACTCAAACAGCAGGAGTGCTGCAAGTCAGAACTCACTCACTTGAAAGAACTGAATAAGGAAGTCTGAGGGTTGCGTTTATTTATCTGTGTTTTCATTAGCAGGAAAGATGTGTCCCATCATATCCTTGTATTCAGTCCAACGGTCTATCACCTGACTTTGTAAATGTTACATTGCTAGGAGATGATTAGCACAGCCTAAGCTTAAAATTATAAGTTTCAACTCAATTGAAATGCAAAGACAAAATACTTCATTCCTTTCCCAGCTGAGCTTTTATTTAATGTGGCAGATTAAGCAGCTTGCTCTACTTTACTGGATCAGAGTCAACACAGTTAGTTCAAGAAACTCGCAGATAAGGGGAAAACAGACCTTAATCAGACAAAATTTTCAATAAAACAAATGGGCATTTTGCCCAGGTATGTTCTACAGAATTTATCCCAATATTTTTGCTTCAGCAAAGTCTTCAAAAGTGGACTGTTGTATTCATAACCATATTTTAGACAGCTACACCAATCCACAAGAGCTTGTAAATCCAACCTTCTCACCTTCCGATATTTATCAAGTTTAAATCAACTAGAAATCCCCTAATTTTCCCTAAAGAAAATTTCCCCAGCAAGTTAGAACAGCATAAACTGAAGCTTCAATGGTTTTGGACTTCATATGATGCCTTTCACTGTTTTATTTAACTACCTCAAACTCTCACCAAGCCCTGGACTGAACACGATTCTTTTGTCGCCTATGGTTAGAAAGTAATGACATCTATTTCATAACAGTACAAGTTTCTGCTAAGGGCACAGATGGAAATAAAAAATTTTGGTATGTCCTCAAGCTTTCTCTCAAAATACAGCCAACCCTGACAACTCTCCATACGGAACTATTCTATTCCTTAAAACTGTGGCTGTAACCGGTTTGCATATTCAACTGTTTTCATGAGCATACACCTTAAAAAATTTCTATACATTGCATTCTGTTCTTGCTGTTCTTAAGATGTTAAGTGTCACAAATATGCTAAAACCCAAAGTCAATGAATGCAGATTGTAAATTGCATCCCGGAAATGTTTATCACTAGACAATACCTAATAAATGCTGTCTATATGCATAAATAGCTCAAAAGTGAGCCATGCCAGAAAGCACCCATGTAACATCAGAAATTATTACAAGGTGTTTAAAACTATTCATTGCAGGTTACCCCGTGAACCATACCACAGCTTAAATCTGCATTTTTAGTTTGTCTTCAGCTACCATGCACTTTATCAGCAGGATTTCAGCTTTGGCTCTTTAAGGATATAAACAATACCTATGACAAACTGAACTAAATTGAGAAGTCAGAACTATATATTGGGTACAATACTATACCAGAGCTATGCTTAGAAAAGCATCAGATAGGTAATTTGCTGGTTAAAAACTTAATTGTGGAGAGGGACTGAGCCCAAGGTTTCCCAGTTCTTGCTATTTAAAGTGAATTAATGCTTCATATTAAAAAACAGTGATTACTCAAGAAATCTCAAAGAAGGATGTGTGCAGCAAGGAAGAGAAAAGACTCTTAGAGAGCTCTTCATTTCCTATAGACTGCTGTTTTGGGGAAGAAGAAAGAAAGATTATTGCACAGACATGAGGAGACAGATTCAGATCTTGATTACGTGCAAAATATCAGTGAAAAATACCAGTGAAATAGCTGTAATTTCTCAAATATAAAATTAATGGCTGTGAAATCAGAACTGGGCCCAGACAGCCTTTATACATTACTACAGGCAGCTCTAACCTCAACAAAAAAACTCAACTTAGGAGCAAATGATATTAACATCTTCTTAGCCTTTTTCCATGACTATAAAGTGGCATTAGTGTAAATGTGACTCAGACTTGGGATCCCTGGTCATTGTCACAGCCAAGAGCCTAAGTATATGAAATCTCCTTGGCTCTGGTAAAACATTAGTACTAAATTCTGGGAAATGATAACACTGATTCATCTCAAAACAGTCTATATATAACAGCAAGACTAGGCATACATAAAAATTATGCATTATCTTGCCTCAAGGTTAGCAACATATTCCTAGTAGAAGGAAAAATGTTATTTTCATTCCCTACAATCATATGATAAATAGCTGTAGGGCAGATTCAGCAAGATCTCGAAGGTTGTGATTTTACAATATAATGAATGTAGGTCTAGCTTTTTGCCATCTGAAAAAGCAACAAAACAAAGCAGGACTTGTCAGTATTTTGCTTATGGCAGAAATCAGACAAGTCCAGGACCCTTTAATGATATACTGCTAGTGTATCTTAGTGTCTTTTAACTAGTTTGATTACAACATTGACTCTAGTACTTCAACAGCTCTGCTCTCCAGTATATGGCATAATTGGAAGCAGCAGCCAGCAGGTATCTCATGCAAGTGGGAAACGTCTCCTGCTGAGTAACTACTGACTGTGAACCAGATATGCTTTCTTGTAGGTCAGTGTATATATAAAAAAGATATTGAAAAGGAAAGGATCCTTAAATGGGTGGAGCATCTATGCAAGATAAGAGGCAAGCAAATTATCTAGAAAGTTCAGAAGCAGAAAGCACAAAAAAAAGTCATTGAGTTTAGATCAAAAACTAAGTGAGAAGACAGCAGTACAGGAATATTTTAAGAAATATAAGAGAGGAAAAAAAAAACTAAAGCAGGAGTACAAGGTATAAAACAACTGTTTATCCAGATTGCTTGCCTAAAATAAACAGCAAGTGTTAAGGCTGTTTTAAAGGAATGATAACCCTTCAGTAACTCAAACTTATGGCCAATTTCAGACTGACAAAGGTGGGAGAGACAAACTGAGAAGAACAGGTAGACTTAGGAACAGGTAGACTCATACCACACTACACAAAAATTGGAGAAGGCAGCTTATGCTCAGAACTGCTTACCTTAGTTGCAAAGGAAGTGTCCTTTGTTCCTATTATACTCATGTATTGTCAAGACTGAGTAGACAGTGAAAGAAACATTTTATTCTGATCATGCTTCCTATAAAATACTGTGTTTTACTGCAGTAAAAATTGAATACAGGCACATCTATACCATCACCATCACAATTTAATGGCCTGTGTTAAATTAATGTTTGATTTTGATGCTTCCTATTACTCCACTTTTTGGGGCTGACTGAGTTATATCCATTGTATGAAGCTGCTATCATTGATGCAATCACGCATCATTTGCAAAAGGGTAGCACCAATATAGAAGTAGATAAGAAAAGCGTATTGGAATTATAACAGATGGTACTGCAAGCCTGGCAGGAACTTTTAAGGGTAATGTTGCTAGTATCATCAGGGATAATTGTGAAAATCCAGCAATGACTTTACTTCACATCAGCCACAAGTCCTAACTGTATGATTCTGCCTTACATATAGTACAGTGTGTGTGTGTATATATCTATGTGTATATATATATATATATATATATATAGTATGGTATAGTTGCACTTTACATCACTCTAGAAGTGTAAAATGGCCCAGAATAACTAGAAATGTAGTTCATACCTTCACAAAGGCACCTTTACATGACAACATAG
The DNA here is from genome assembly GCF_003343035.1 of Apteryx rowi. Taxonomy (NCBI): domain Eukaryota; kingdom Metazoa; phylum Chordata; class Aves; order Apterygiformes; family Apterygidae; genus Apteryx; species Apteryx rowi. Next base: position 561,099 of record NW_020450666.1, on the reverse strand, counting down.
TGTAACATGATTTTACACTGAAATAGATAGTGCAGCATAAAATCCTGCTAATGATAAGGTACTGTAGTTTCACCTGTATGTAGCCAGTTGAGATCAACCCCAGGTGTATTGTTCTGGGCTGACCTCAACCAACTACATCAAGGTACAAAATACCCGCTCTTTGTTTCCACAAGGATTTTACATTTAGACAGCTACTTCACAGTGTCTATCTTGATGTAAAACATACCTTTTTTGCAGTGAAGACACAGCCTTAACAAAAATGAGAAAAAGGCACATCACGTTTAAAGAGTAATGAGTGTACATCACAGTCAAAATGTAAATGAGATCATTCTATCTCAGTCGACTGAGTTGTTCAGATTAACACAAGGGCTAAATTTCTCCCTTTGTATTTTTAAATATTTCTGAGAGCTGCAAAATTTACTGGAGAAAATGTGAAAGAAATTGGTTTCACAGATATAAGTAGTCATATGCATTTTTTGTATTTACAAGATTGCATCTTCTCGTGCAAGAGTTAATGCACTCTGTGAAAGTTATTATGCCTTGGCCTATAAGTTTCAGCTGGATGTGGTGGCAGTTCAAATTTCATGACAAAATGCTAACTTATCTTTGCTATTGAAAAAACTAATGAGGTGGTAAATAGTTGCAGAGCAATGTTACATGCAATGATCTGCATGTTTTGCAGGTTTCTCATTATCTGTGTAGCTGTATACACGTAAAAGCAATGAAGACCCAAAACAGGCAGCAAAAGTTTAAGGCTTTAAAACTATAATAGAATTATGTTGCTGTTTTCTAAAGGTAGTACAGTAAATTTAAGCAGTCTGAAAAAAAAGGCCCTAGACATTTCAGCTAGGGTTCTCTGCTGGGTCTGAGGTCTCATGGGCAGTGCTTAGGTGAAGATCACAATTAAGTTAACCTTGCCAATTTATTCCGACGCTGGTTTTATATTAGCAGAAGAAATGGCATAATGTTAAGCAGTCTTAAGGCTTCTCTATGTTATGCTTGTTGCCTATGGCTTTAAACTGAAGGTGCTGTTGTAGTGTCCCTATCAGATTCCAGATGTTATGAGTAGCAGCAAACAACAGGACACCATGCAGAGGACTCTCCTGACCCCAACTATCTTTACTGAGGATATCAGGAAGCACGTTATAATGCTCTTCAGTAGCTAGAGGCTTCCTGAAATTGAACTTCAGCAATAATTGAATTCTCAGGTTAAGCTGCTATTTAGCACTAGGACATGAAAATGTTAAAAAATGCCAAGCATGAGATAGGGAATGGAGGTTGTTTTTTTTTTTTAAATGTAGTCACCATTGATTTAAAGAAGGGATGTTCTAAAAGCAGGAATTACTTCTGTGACGTATTTATGACAGACAAAAATCACAAATGGCAAYAAGAAGTACTTTGTCTGGAGCTGATCCGCACCATCTCTAAAGCATCTTAGTAGGCACTGCATGCCTGTTGGAAAGTGCTCAGCACACTGCTTTAAACAAGCAGACTCGAGGATCAGTGACATTCTGTGTATCACAGCAGCGCTGCCAGCTTTCTCACTAGAAGACTTATTCTAAGTTTTCCTGCAAGTCCAGACATCCACACTAAGCTTTTATCCATTTTGAAATGTAAAGATACATAAATGTTTTCATCTTTCATTCCAATCTCCCTTGCAATTGCTGAATTCAAGAAGCACCATCCAGTAACTCAGTTGCAATCTCCAATGTTCTGCTTTTTGATTATTTACGATTTTTTGTCTTTGTTTTCAGAATCAATTTCCTGTCATAACTCTCAGTGAGACACCACACCTATCACAGATTGTGAATGTCTTATGCCATTCGTGAAAAAAGCATGAACAATCTCCTTATAAAAAAGGCAAGCAAACAAAACATATATTACGAGTTATTTTGTCTGCTTGCTTCAACTATGACAGGTGTGGGATGGCTACAAAAACAGCTAGTGAAATCCAGCAGGCTAACTGATACTACAGGACTGCACCGTACTCCAGCAGTAGTAGAAGATACATACAGAGCGTTTTTATTGTGTATTTTTGTAATACAGATGTTACCTGCTCTGAGAAAACCTGTTTCATACAAATACTATATGAATTCGTATTATACCATATGAAGCAAGTTCCACTCCTCTGTTAATAAGGTCTTTTGCACATCTGGGATACCTATATCATATCAATTACATTAAAATGCATGCATGTAACACTATGCAACTAGCACCCTGACTAATTCCCTGACTACTTATAAATTCCACTAATTTAGAGATGATTCAGATTTTGATAGGCAACTTGGGGCCAAATACATTTACTCCTTCAGTTCCAATCATAACCAAAAGGAGCTGTGCCAGTTAACATTTCTGCAAATCCACAGTTATGAAGTTGGCCCCAGTTTCTCCTCTGCCAATCCTTCAGCTCAGTTTTGCAATCCAAATTTAGTACGCCACCAAGCTACATAGGGGAAATGTGTTTTACACATTGCAGAAGTGGATTTTCTTCTCAGATTTATATTAATATCTGTAATTTGTTCTAACTGGGTTCTTTTAAATAAAATGGAACAAGTGAAAGCAAGTATCTAGCTAGTTTAGAAAGTATTTTACTTCCCATAATCTGCTTCTATTCAAATATGCTTCCAAATGGATATACTTCAACTCTTAATGAAGCCAGCTGGGTCATTATAAGTCCCGACCTACTGCAATGTATGGTTATAAGTTTGGTGTGCTACAACAGATCTTATACAAAATGTTTCACTTCTCTACTGTGACAGTATACATTTGAGGGAAAATTTCAGATTTCTAATATGTACATATATATGTTTTGCAAAAATAAATATACTCAGAGAACGAAAGAGGAGATTAAAAAGAGAAACAAGAAAGGACAGTGACAATATCCAGTAAAGGAAAGAGATGTATTTAAACATCAGCCAAATGACAACTATTTTTCATATCATCTATAATGGAAGCTTAAAGACTGAAATACTCCAGAAGCCATTAGTTTCTCAGTATCCTGTGATGGATTAGAATATTTCTTAATCAACGGCAAAAGCACAGAAAAAGGCCAGACCATAGATTTTAGCAAAGCTGTGTAACAGTGGAATCCACAGATGTTCAGATAGTAATAGATATCACCACAGGATCACAAAAATGCATTAATTTTTTAACAATCTTGAAAAGCACCTTGCATTTTAACAGTTTCTTAGTCCAGAGTTTGAAAAATCACATTAGGAAACCAATATTTGGATTTGTAATCAGGGAAGCAGATTAAAAAAATAAAATTGTTAAGAGATGCAAATACATGTTAAAAGTTCTAGACTGTCCATTTGCCTTGATGCACTCTGAAGGCCTGTGCAGCCCCTCCAAAAGTGGCCTTACTTTATCAGTTAAATATTTTGGCCTGTGTGAGGTTTGTTGCAATGTATTAATTCCATAGAAAAATTAAGAAAAACAAAAGTAAGAATATTTAAATCTCAGTCACACGATATATTTAAAGTGCATTGACATGTGACTCACATTCTCATTCATACAATTCATAGCAATACACACCTGCAGTTTCACTGGCCACCTGGACTTTACCAACACTCTCAAAAGGGTAGGGATCAGAAGATAAGGCAAACACGATCAGGGCAAACCAGGCGTAGCACCCCTTGGCTATATCCATGCTTTTCATCTATTTTCACAGTAAAGGCAGGCATTGCCATTTTTAACTAATTGCAGCTTGAGGAAGAAAAAGGGGATTGTAACATAAAAATAAAATGCCAATCATAGTAGCGGATGATCTATCTCGTCTGATTTTGTATTTCTGGTGATTGACAACCTGGTGCTCTTGTAGCATACAAAAGCAAAAAAAAACGGTGTTCGTTTCACACTGAAATGTTTGACAGATGTAACAGCTTTGTGAAATGAAACTGATGAAATGTCCAATAGGAAAGTCCATCTCCTGTACATAGGAGAGATTAAATTTCAACAGGTGAGGTTCACTGTCCCTCAGACAGATGAAGATTTCTTTTCTTTTCTTTTYTTTTTAATTTATCTGGAAGTTGTTAAAAATATGGGAGATGACTCCGGCTTTACTACTGGTGCATGGTCTACCTCCTGCTGCTGGGGATGTTGCAGCCTTCACTATGATCCATGCTATAGGGTACTGTTGTCACAAACTGAAGGCAATTTCAAATTCTGTTACTGGTAAGACTAGCACTTCACTGATATTTTGACCTGTATTTTTGAAATGGCAAAAGTGAAACAATCTGACAAGTGACTGAAAATTCAGACAGCTATGGACACACACCTAAAACTGAGAGGTAAGAATAGCATTTTTACACTATGATGTGAATGGTCAGATATAACAGAGGTTAAAGATCAGAAGCCTACAACTTCCCTTATCTCTACTCAAAGTAGATTCACAGGATGAGGTATCAAGAAACATGTAGCACCAAGGAAAAACAGAAATACTCAGAATAGCACCAAACCAAAATAAATAGTGTTTCACTGCACTGGCTTCCTAAAAAAAGCCAGCTGCACAAATAGCCTGATAACATGTTAATAAAAAGTCAATAAAAATCTTTCTGTTGATTCAGGAACCTTTGGATTTGATCCATATTCTGCAGGTGACCTTCCCAAAAGTAACTGTGGAYACTATACACTTTTGTGCCTGTATACACTATTCAAATAAAATTGTTTCCTATAGAAATACTTACTCTTACATCCTTCCATTGACTTCAGTGAGAAATCTGGACTGGAYCATACTCGTCAGTGGTAATTATGTGCAGGATTCATTTCACGCAGCTTTATCCATCAACTTTGGCAACTAGTTTTAACAAGCATATTTTCTTTAGGACGGAATAAATTGTGAACCCAGTGAAGCATCATGGATTTGATGTACAATTAGAAGTTAGATGTGATGAATCCCACCATAATATCAAAAGAAGCAATATCAGGTAGTGTATGCACAGATTCTACCAGCTAGTATACTGTTGAAAATTATACAGAAGAAATACCCTATTTTTGTGAACAACATTTACAGAATTTAGGCCAGATCCACCAACAGAACTTGGGTACCTGAAGCAACCATAATGTTTAAATATATATATTATATATTGCAAGCAGGGGGTTGGCATGAAAATAGCATTCACAAAAGCCAGCCCACTAAATGGAAACCTGCTAAAACCATGGATTAAATATTAGCCCCCTTTGGATTTTACATCTTATTCTACATAGGAAAGAGGCACTCTCTTTAATCAAAATTCACAAATCTGCACCCATAACTGGAGTTTCTGGACCTATTCCTGTAAAAGCAAGGTGTTAAAACTTTCTTCCAGAATGTTGCTAGGAGAAAATAGAGACCCATAGAAACTTAAGTAGTTAAAGTATTCCACCCTGAAGTTCAAGAACTTCCTTCAAATCCTTCATTTGTCTTAAGGAATCTGAGTGAATGCTCCCTGTAAGAATAACCTGATCTGTAGATCATGTATAGAGACATATACATCCTACATTTCACATATCCTACTATTACACCTGAAACACAATTGCCTCCATATCTTATGAGTTTCTAAGGAGCAGAGATTTTGAGAAAAGATTTAAAATATAGTCCTAGAAACTTAACGTGACATTTTAATGGGATTCCCTTCCAGATCCATTATAACATGTCCATGTATCCACAGTCCAGATATACAACATTATTTTGCTTCCAGCAGGTTTAGCTATTTAAAAGAAATTACTGTGAGATACCCACCAAAGAGAGGCTATAGGAGTGGCAAATACCATTCACAACTGAAACATGGACTGCCTCTTAGGTTTTTTGGTGTTTTAAAGGCTATATGACCATGTAAGGCATAGGCTAAAAGTAACTCATTTAATAGAAAATATTGTATAAGCATCTTTTTACGGACCAATTAAGAAAAGCAATTTCATAATTTTATCACTAGAAACACACACATAGTAGTCTAGGAGGTACTAAGAATATCCTGCAAAATTACAAATAAAAGTAGTTGTATCTAACATCCAATTTGGCTGTAAGGACTGAGGGAGAACAGAATATCAATTTGAGGCAACTAAACATTTTAAAAATCAACATCAATAGTTATCTTCTTTCAACTATATCAGCCAGGATGAATATCCTATTTAATTTTTTTGGGGGGGGGGGGGGGGAGAGGTTGCTGTTTTAAAGTGCTATCCAGACCTTGTTCTTATGAACTGGGGGAAGGAAACCAAGGAAAGAAGAAAAATCTGATAGCTGATCCATTACTTCTTATCGAATTTAGCTCAAAATAAAATACAAGTACACTTGAGTCTGAATTCATTTTACATATTTTTTAGATTTTGAAAATATTATCTCTGTGTTATCTTACTGCTTTTCTAAAGAAGTTAGCATCAAGAGCTGCAGATGGCATAAATTACCAGATTTACTCCAGTTTGGGATTTGGCTTCAAATTTTCAACTGTTATGGTAAGAAAGGGCTCTTTATATTTTTCTTGTAGGAGTAAGTGTGCATACTCCAGAACAATTTTCATATTTGTACACAAAAAATTCAGTGTGCTATTTTGCAAAAGAAATGGCAAAACTACAACACCAATTCATAGGAAACTACAGAATCTGTACGCCAACTGGAGTTAGTTCTAGATAACCTCCTGACAAATGGTGAATGACTCAAGTTTCCCACTTTGTGCAACAGAAGGACATTCCTGCATTATATGCAGGACAACCTAAGCCAAGACTTTAAAACAAATCCCACACCCAACTCATTAGCTGCAAAAGGAATAAACAGGAAAAATGAAAGCACAACTTCTGAGACTACTACATTTTAGATACCTCAATATGACTACAAATCAGATTTGCAAGCACCTCTGTCTGTATCATCGCTCATAATTCATGGCACTCACAAAACTGAAAACTGAAATGAGAAATCAGGCCAAATCTTTCCAAGATCTGAAACTCTGGATTTTTTTTAGTGTGATCAACATGAATATATAAGTTAGAGTGGGCCAAACGCTTCTCTGAATAGTTAGCTCACAGGAATAATCTACACATGGTTTTGTACCACTGCAACAACGTGGCTTTGCAAAACAATTTCATTTATTTGTTTATAAGTTTTCATATTAGCACAACCAATATAGTATGGCAATTATACCAGTTTAAGGTGTCTTTTGTCAGAAATGGCTATTTCTGTTGCCAGAGAGAGTTTATAGCTCACTGGAACACAATCCATTACAACAAAATTAAAAATTATTGCAACTATATTAGAAGGAGCTATTTTATATGATATTTTAATTATAATGGAGCAAAGGAATTTAAGATGATATGTATTTGCTGTCTAGACAAACACTTAAAATCTCAATTAGGTACAACACTAACACTTACATTGCAAATGTCTTCCTAAAAGACACCAATGCAAATAAACAAAAGATGCCCCCTCAGTTTTTTTATAGACATACTTCGGTAAAATATGATAGTATCCATTGTTTTCTTATCTGCAGCTTGGAAAAATCTTTTTCCAGCCAGTGGAATGTTMTCTCTTACAAGCCAGAAATGAACTGACTAAATGTCTATATCACTCTATTGGGATAAATCATTTTACATACATTCCACCACAGGCTGTAAAGTCAAAGCAGAGATAAAAGAAGAAGAAAATAATATATGTTTTTTGTTTTTTTTTTTCCTTAAGCACTGATATGGAGTCAATACCAGCATTACAGAATGTATGTGAAATGGCTGTGCTTGAGCAGCAACAGAAGAAACTTCGAAGTATAGATTTTAAAGACCACCATGATATTTTGAGGAAGAAGGTGAGAGTAAAAATGCAGCTATCACCTATAATTCCTGTTAGATCTTACAGAACATGTTATGTCCTTTTGGTCAGTTACATTCTGTATGTTAGGTGCAAATAAGTCCTGGAGTAAGAAGTTACAGCACATTATGAAATAAATGAAACTTGAACCCAGCTACTCTTGGGTTGAATCTGCCTAGATGAGGATTGGTCTATTAGGTATTATGTATTTTTTCCTTCTATGTAATATGCAGTATATTTCTCATAAATAGATGAAAAGTTCTATTGCAAAAATGAGAATTCTAGAACTGATGAAACAATTTTCCTAAGATTTGAAAGATGAACTTCAGACAGGTAGACTCTGTACTTAAAAAGTTGCTGAACGTAAATGGGTCATAGTTTTCATATCTTTAACATCTGTTGTTTATACCCAAGAAAGCACATCAGGGGCAAGAAAATTAATTCCCCAATTGCTGTCAACTGAGTTAGGGAACAGCAATAAACAGCTTACTGTAAGCCTCTGGCTACAATAAAATTGCTGTCAATAAAGTGTGGCTGATATGGTTTTGCTGTGCTAGAAGAATAGATTGTTTGGAAGTGAAAATCTGAAATGGAAACTAGAAAGATCCTTCCTTGTTCCTATATACAAAGAACATTATCACAGAATTCCAGTAGTATTAAAGTCTCAGGATCCAATTCTCTGTCCCAGGTGTGGCACAAATGTATTAGCATTTGTGAAACTTCAGCTTTGCACATTCAGGACAGAAGCAACCCCAGTGATTCAGAAAAAAATCTTTTGCATGGGAAACTGATTTAAAGAGAAAGGAAGCTTGCTAAGCTTTTACTGTTTGTATCTGCATACAAAAAATGTTCCCTACTCTAGTTTTAGCATTTCTACTGTCACTATTGAAAATGGTATTATAGCTTAAGGTTATGTTCAGATTCCCATTATAACCCCCAGTTTTCACATGCTCTTTACTTTCTGCAAAAATTCTTCTTTTCAGCTGAAATTTTCCATGCTTGGTCTCAGTTCAAAGACAAATTTCTTTAGACAGTTGAGCAAAATCCGTTAACCTATTTTTCCGTTATACAAGGATAGAAAAAATATATTATACGTTTTCAGCATTTCTAATATTTTAGTATACATATATATATATAAATATATATAACTCAAAACCAATTGAATTTTACATGCAGACATTTTCCATTCGTCCTCATCCAAGACTAATACCCATGCTAACATATAAAACAAAGAAAACATAAAAAGAAAAAGAAACACCAGAATTGTATTTTTTTCTACTAAGCTGTAAAACAGTGCCACTAAAAATAATACCACATACAGAATTATGGAATGCTATGGTTACAGAATTTTAATATTTGCAGGTGACGTAGGTTCTGCACTGCTATTCCAATGCGGATTTCCATCATCTTATGCACCTTGAAATTGCCACTCCCAATGTATCAGAGTCATTAATGTTCTCAGCTTTTCTTTTCTCTTACATAAATCCTAAAGTTACAAATTTAAACACTCCAGAGTAAGGCAACATCAACTGCATTTGCCACAGAAAGTGTAAGTGATCTGCATTGATCAGTGGGAGCCTGGCTACTCATTCCTTGATCAGGCAAGAAGTCCGTTGACTGAAAAAGGATTAAAGCAAGTTCCACAGAGCTTATGTTATTGACTATATGATTAGAAATATATCTTAGTATGGAATGCATTTAATGTGTCAGTCAAGCCCTAAATCCTTACTTGCTGCCATCAGAGCACARAAATAAAGGGACAGTGCTAACATATATTTAGCTTTCCTGAATCTATTAGAACTGTGCACATTGCCAGAATTAATAAATTATCATCTTGATACAGAAAAGTGCTTAGAATATGCTTACGGCTACCTTTATTGAAGGCGGCCTTTAAAGTCATTTGGACTTTAAGGATCAACTTCAGTCCCGCTGACTTTAAATGAAAGTTAAGCACATGTCTAAATGCTATTTGATTAGGAATGAAGACTGAAGATTTTGCTCATAACCCTTACTGATAGATATTTTCAGACCTGTGTTATTTGTCACTGCTGTATTTCAAATCTGATTAAATGAAGTTATTATAATTTAAAACTGGGATAACCATAGTAAATTGGCCACATTTTGCCTTATTATTTAATCTATTGTTAATCTACTGGCAGTGAGTAGGAGTTTTTTGTTTATTTGCTTTTTATAAAAGGTCTTTCACATAGAAGAATACAACATGTTGTCTTCTACTATATTTCTGTGTAGTTGTTTGGTGTAGTGACTTACTAAATTTGAAATGCATTTTAAAGTTCAATCAAATACTGAAAAGAACACTGATTGAGAAGCCTGCATAGATTTCAGTATTCTTTATGAGTCATAATACTGATTTTGGAAGCTTAGCTATATGAGCTGGTGCTGTGTAACATCCTTTCCATACTCCTAATTATGTTAATTAGCACTTAGAACAATCCCAAGTTCAAGTATTCAAAAATGCTCTTCTCAGAGCATCCACCAGGTTTTCTGCAACATAGGCACTTGAAGAATGCTTTGGTTTTTATACTGGATACTTCTGAAACATCAACCKGTGCAATTCAAAGTGATATGTGAAGACTTAACCACAGAATTTCCACTACATTTATTGACAATTGCACAGAAATTGCCCAGCAAAAAAATACTGAGAAATTTATATTGAACAATCTATTTCTGAATTCTATAAGCTTTCTTACCTAAGACGCATTTCTAACAGATTTCTAGGGCCAAAATCCCATTCAAGGTAATGGGTTTTTGCTTGAATACAGTCCAAGTGTGGACTTGGGTCTCAGCTCGCTGTTAAGTTTAATTTACCTGCAACATATATTGTATGTGTATTTTCCTTGAACTGAAAAAAACTGTAAGTAAAAATGGAGGATGCTAGTATTTCTTAGATATATATAAATCTCATATTTCTTCTTTCCCTATCTTAACACTCCCAACAACAATTCCCACACCCTTTCCAAACCACATAAAGAAAACTTTCTGAAGGTATAGGTGAATTCCTATATTCTTATTACAACTTCTAACACAAACTATAGAGAAATTAATCATTTTAAACCTCAAGAAAACAGTACAGTGACACAGAATTAAATATCTCTTCATAAAGGAGTTTAAAAAATGTTCTTCAGAGACTGTGACATTAGTATTTCATACTATGCTATAAGAGTTTAAGATTGAATACTTGCCATCCTCTATAACATGTCTAAAAGAAAAGACCTATGAAAATGTATTTAATTCCAGTGCCAATGAATATTAGCCAAGATGCATCCTAAATTCAGGAATTACAGATAGAATAAAATTAAGACTGTTAATAATTACTAACATTGCTGGCTGTACTCCTCCAGCCAAAAGTGACAAGTGAACATAAAAAGCTTACTTCCTGTAACATTTATCATTGAAAAAAAAGACACCATTTCCTCTTTCCCCACAGACTAAAAATACACAAGATCAATTTAAATAATTGTCTACCTAGGAAAGAGCTGCATTTTCACTTATATTACAGCTTTTGCAGGGAGTGATCCAAATCATATGATATGAGTATCCACTAGCTTCAAAAGGATTTAGTAAGACTAGAATGGGATTTGAATCAGGTCCATATACAAAACTATAAATATACTGATACTATTATTAAACTGAAGCCAGTGTATTTAATGAAATGAACATTGGTGAGTCTGAAAATGTTGTGTCCTTTTTTCTTCTCATACTCAATGTCACTGTGCAGAGCTTATGCATTCTGTCAGGTGAATCACTTTTCTGATCTTAACTGCCTCAAAATGCTGTGGGGGGATTAAGTCTGAGTCTCCTAATAGAGTTTGGAAAGCTAATTTCAGCTAAATTAACAACATCTCTGCACAGAAAAGGAGTGTGTGGGTGGGGGGTGTTACATTTTGTAACTAAAATGGGGGAAGAAAATTCTTCTCATGAAAACTTCAGCCACGTAACCGCAGATTATCCAGAGCTCTTCTACACTCAAGATCTTTTTAAAAAAACAGCTATGTTTTTTAACTTACGCTGACAGTATGTATATGGTGCTGCATAACAGCCTGAACACTGCTCCGAGAGTTTACCATGCTTTAAAGTCCTTTGAAAGGTTTTGTGAGAAATTTCTAAGGTGTTTTTTGGTGTCTCATTTTAAGTATGAGTAGTTTTAAAGCAGTTACCTTAACAGACCTGCCTCAGAAGTGCTTGTTTTATTCTTAGTATCTTGTTAGCGTGACACCTTACAGACACCCAAAGTCAAGACACAGTTCTGGGAACATCACATTCATCTTAGATAAGGCTAATGCAACAGCAAGAGAATGACTTTATCCTAAACTTGGCTACTGTCAAAATCTTTTTGCAAAGACAAGCTTAAACGTGTCTCGCTCAATTCTCTAAGATCCATAGCCCTAATAAATTCAGACAAATCACCATAACTTGGAGGGTACAACATCAGCAGGAATATGAACGTGATYGCTAACACCTAAAAAGTTGGTGCAGTGAAAGCTAAGCACTAAGAAAGCTCCTTTGCAAACACACAAGCTTAACTATTGGCCACTCCAGTGCAACTATCATTAAATAAAAGGTTCTTTGGCTGTAATATCAGCTTGATCCTTCCCTTCCCCCTTTTCCTATCTACTGCAGGACTGGCATCTGGCCAGCATAAGCGACATAGTACCTTAGTGCCATCTACAGGCTATATTGACATTCTAATTTAGCGGCAAAAGACAAGCACCAATAAAATAAATTAGACAGTGCTGCATTTAAATCTTTATTAGCAAGGAATTATTAGACCTAAGAAAAACTAATGCTGGATTTGGTTGAAATATGAGTTTCTCAGCCTCCTAATCCCTCTTCATATGGCATATTTCACAGTTTAAAATGAGTTATGACAGATCACTTATGCATTACTAAGATGAGAAAATATTTACAATGGGCTGGCTTTTTCTGCATAATTCAGATGTATTCAGAGAATGCATTCCTTTCGACAGTATGCTTTGGCCATTTTTAAAACATGCAACAAACTGTCTATGAGATACCAACTTTAATCTATTACAACAAAATCATTTGAACTCAAAACAGAGGAAGACTTCCATATGGCTTAGTTATATCCTACCAACAAACCACGTGCTTCACAGATGAAGTTGGAAATTCTGCTGTCTTTGTTAGGGAAAAAAATTAACCCCTTTAGCAACAATAACTCAAGAATGTTCCAAATCAGTTGGAACTATAAAAGAAACTCAAGCCAACTCACTTTTAAATTTGAAATTGAATGTACATATCCTTTTAATCTTGAAACAATCAAATTTTATGAGTGAAATTTGGCATGTAAGGAAACAGATTTTCTTCTTCAATAACTTTTACATTTGGGCAGTCAAATACTGGGGAGAAAAAAAAAGTTTTTCTTTTTTTTTTATAATACACATGCATGTGCATGTGCACAAATGCATACAGTCCTTTAACAATCAGTATTCTTTAAAATGTGAAGTATCAGAGGCATTTTGCAAATGCATGGTTGAGCCCCGGGTAAATGATAAAGGGGTCAAGATTTTTGTTGGGATTTTTTGTTCCCCCCCACAGTATAACTAAGAAAAAATTAGACTGAAACAAAAAACATACTGGCACTTTAATACTGGTTGACCGGGCACTTGTATGCAGTACTTATAGACCAGTAAAAGTGCTCGTTTACCTGTCTGGTGTGTAAGGGGCCCTTTGTCTTGAAGCCTCCTTGGGAACTGCACTCTGAGGCACTGAAGTGATCTGAACTAGTGGAAGAGCGTTTGGAAAGGGTGTCACAACCACCAACAAAGGTGTTGTCCAACGGGAGTTCCTGAATCACATGGTGCTTTTTCACTGAAACTGGAGTGTCAGGTTTGAGATGAAAAGCAGACTGTGGAGAGGCAGATTTGTAATGCTTGGCAAGATCAGGACTGTTAGGCTTAAAGGTTGTTGGTGGTGCTGTGCCCCAGTCAAATCTTCCTATACTTTGCTCCTCCAGCTCCGCTGGAAGGCTTATTGTCCCATTGATAGGTTCATGAACTGCATCATCAGGTTTGGACTCCTCAATGGTCACAAAGTTCAAAAGAGAACTCTTCGGAGATTTCCTTTTCTTCCTTTTCTTTTTCTTGTTTTGCTTGTTCTCCTGATTGGGAGACATCCACTCAGCACCCTGCTTGCTCCTTTGGGCTGCTTTGAATCTGGATGCATGTCGACAGCGCACGAGAACTGTGACAAATATCACCACTATGACAACCATAGCACCTGCCACAATAGCAATCATGATCGTGAGATAGTCCTCATTTTGGTAGGGCTGGCTACTGTCCCCTATGTTCCGGTCCAAAGGTGTTTCCATAGTCCTGCGTATCAAGTCATAAATATAAGAGGCATTTCCAGCAGTATCATTTACATACAAAAATACAAGCACAAGAGTATGCAAGGATTTGGGATAACCCAAATCACTTATGTTGACCACTAAACGATGCAGCCCCACATCATTAGGAGTTGGTTTTTCTTCCAGAGTGATATTACCTGTCACTGGGTCAATACGAAACAAACCTTTGTTATTTCCACTTACAATCGTATACTTAAGTTCAGCATTCATTCCAGTGTCTATATCCACAGCAAATACTTCTGCTACTACTGATCCTGGAATTGCTGAAAGCGGCACTAGCTTAAAAGAAGTATTGGAAGGTGGGTAGATGACAACGGGGCTGTTATCATTAACATCCATGACATTTATGGTTACTTTTGCTGTAGAAGAGCGAGGTGGTTGTCCTCCATCAATTGCCTTAACATCAAAGGTGTAGGAGCTCTGCTGTTCTCGATCAAAAGAAACATTGGACTTTATAACTCCAGAGAAAGGATCCAGCACAAAGTTTTCATTGTCATTCAGGATGGAAAGGGTCACCGCTTTATTTTCCCCAGCATCTGCATCAGTCACCGTTATCACCCCCACAGTGCTATACTTTGGTAAGTTCTCCGATACGAAAAATTGAAAGTGATTATGAGTAAATTTGGGACTGTTGTCATTTTCATCCAGGACAGTAACAATTACAGCTGCTTGACTCTGCAAAGGAGGGGTGCCATTGTCTCTGGCTGTAACAGTGAAAATGAAACGTTCTTGTTCTTCTCTGTCAAAAACTCTGGAGGCTGTCAAAACTCCTGTCTTTCGATCCAGATCGAAAAAGGAGGCATTAGGGCCAAGCTGATAAACAATGTCTGCATTTTTCCCACTGTCTTCATCTGTGGCACTAATAGTTGTTAAGTATAGACCACGACGGTTGTTTTCAGAAACTGACAGCTCAATTACAGGCTGGCTGAAAATCGGAGGGTTGTCATTTTCATCCTCCAGTTTAACTCTTACCAGGGCAGTCTGGTTCAAACTGGGCTTGCCAGAATCAGAAGCAACAATTTTAAAGCTGAATTCTTTGGTGCCCTCATAGTCCAACAAGGAAGAGGTCTCTAACAAATACTGGTTGTCATAAACTGCCTTCAAGTGAAAGGGGACCTCTCTCTCAATGAAACAGATCACTTTGCCATTCACATCAGTGTCCTTATCTGAAACTGTAATTAGGGCAATCTTTGTATTGACAGGATCTTTCTCAGATAAGTACACTGTGCCATTGATGGGACTTATTATGTACCTGAGGTCTATGTTAGGAGGGTTATCATTTACATCAGTGACATTGATGGTAACAGTTGCTCGAGCTGGAGTAGAGCTACCATCACTAGCCAGCACTGTCACTTTGTGAATAGCAGTCTCTTCTCGATCTAAGGACCTCTGAACTGTAATCAGCCCCGTGGTGTTGTTTAAAGCAAAAAATCTTTTGGTTGCAGGGGCAACTTGGGCACCAAAAATATATCTGATTTCTGCATTGCTTCCTATATCTGCATCTGTAGCATGAAGTTGAATTACAGAAGTGCCTACAGGGGCATTCTCTGGTATATGAACCTCTACTTGACTCTCTTTAAAAACTGGCCTATTATCATTGACATCACTTACTGTGACTTGCAGGATAGCTGTGCTGGATTTCTGGGGGGTACCTCCATCCTCCACTTTGATTTTCATCACATAGGTGTCCTTTTGCTCTCTATCCAAGTTCTGCTGCACAATCAGTTGAGGCCATTTCTCTCCTTCTGGAGTTTCTACAATATCCAGTCCAAAGACACTCTGTCCATTTAACAACTCGTAGTGCTGCACACCGTTGAAACCTGTGTCAGGATCTGTGGCTGATGGGATTGGAAAACGACTGTTGATCAGAGTGTTTTCTGGTATGGAGATATTGATGACAGGGGATGGAAACATAGGTGCATTGTCATTAGTATCCTTTACAATGATTTTTATTTTGATCAGCCTAAAGAAGTCATTGGGGAGAATCACCACTTCAAGTTCAAAGAAACACTCATTTTCTTCTGCATAGGAAGCTCCAGCACAGAGTTTTTCTCTGTCTATTCTGTTAGACGTCGTAAAGATCTCCCCGGTGGTACTGGACACCTTGACCAGAGGGGCATCCCCCGCTTTAGACACCAGTCTGTAGACAAGGCTGGCGCTGGTCCCCGTGGCAGCATTGATGTGAGAAATGTTCAGATCCTTTGGTATGTTTCCTATGGGTACATTTTCAGGCAGCTCCTCTCTAATAGTGTAAATAAGTTCTTGAGCTATAGCAGAATCCAACCTTAAACAGGCAATCAGAGCGGCCAACAGGTAAAAATCCCTCAGGTCCATGATAATGTTTTTATTCTCTTTTCCTGGATTTTAGGACTTAAAGGTTTCCACGGAGGAATGATGCGYGATTTGCAAGAGGAGGCATGCATGGACTGCAGGATGCATTACATCTCATTTCTTATTTGGAGACAGCACTGTCAACACAACCACACAGAACAGCATTATTGTTTTTTCTAAGGCACAACAAATCCATAATTTCCAACTACTACTTGTTTTTGCAGTGCACACTTGCAGCAGTACATTTTCCTACTGCTCCCTTTCACTAGCAATCCCCCCAGATGAATGCACCAATATCCCGTTGGCCTCATTTGCATAGAGCAAGAATGGAAATAATTACTTGCAGGATTAAGGGTAGCTACAGTTTCGACACATACTTTCTGAATAATTTCTTGGTACACCGTGTAATCCGTAACGTGCATTCCCCCCTTCACTCTCCTCCACCCAGTCATTTGGTGCAAGTGAAAAACCTTCCTGTACTTCTTCTGGATTCTCTGCTAACTGTTATGTCAGCTGCCAAATGTAATTTGTTGTTTGCTTCCACACCTATCTTTTTGCTCTTGTTATCTATATCTTTTTTTTGCTCCTTGTGTCTTGCATCCCCCTCTATTGCTATCATACTGGGAAATAACCACCCGGACATGCTGCTGCTGCAGCAGTCGTCACTGGCTACTTCACATCCCTATTAACTGATGAGACAATAACAGGACTTACAGTTTTTTACACTCTCAGCTCAACGTTTCCCCTCCAGCTGTTGGATACTTCTCCTTATGTTTAAAACATTTAACTTTGTTTTTAGCTATAGCCTAAATCAGGGGGCTAGAATTTCCAAATGCAACTTAGGAGAAGCCAGTATGTTTACGGCGGGGGGGAGGGGAGGAGGGGGGATATATTTTCTGATGATGGGAGGAGGAAAAAGGTGCAGCCTTTCCCCATTGACACTGATCTCCCTTCAGGATGTTATTAGCAGCTGCCACACATAAATACTGCAGACTAATAATGCAGGTTAAAAAAAAAAAAAAGCAAGAGAAAGACTTCTGCTTACATGCTCTGCTAACCGCGAATTAAACGGGTGCAAGGCTCTCAGCATCTACAGTTTGGCGGCACCGGGCAGCCACTGAGCACTAATCTTATCTGCATTAAGCTGCACGGTAGCTGATGCCCGTGATTACTTCCAGCAGAGTGATGCAGGTATGGATGCAGAGACAGCGAGTAGGTGAGCCTTAGCCACCAACATCAACTGAATCCGAAATACTGATTCCTTCCCTAGATAAATATCCTGCGTGGTTTTTTTTTTCTTTTTTTTTAATGAAATGCACCACGGTGTATGGATAACTTTGCACTTACGTTGGTTGTCTACCTCTGACGATCTGCTGCAGCTAAGCAATGATCTGTTCGAGCACATACAGCACAATGCATCTGGTAAACCACCAGTTTTGGAGAAAGCAGCAGCAGTCAAACGCTTCCTCCTTGAGATATGTGTTGCTTCGGGGTAGCAAATTAGCAACTCCAAGGAACAAATTCACAGTTCTGTCGTTAGTCATCCTCTCCACGTTTCATTTCTATTAAGCGGCGATCCTTCGGGTGTTTAACGTGCACGCAACAACACAAACAAACAGCAAGCAAAATCCGGTGCACTTCTTTAGATCGGGGGTATTTTCCACTCTGCACTGCACACAATTTCCATCCCCTTCTCACCAGTGCAGAGGCAGCTATATTAAGTCTGTAAGTTCTTACTGGAAATGACAGAGTTGGGCTGGCGGTGCTTCTCTCTCCCTCTTTCTCTCTGGGGTGACAGTTGCCCACCAGCTTCACTGGGAACAGGAGTAGATCTATAACTGGCAAAAAAAGAAAAGAAAAGAAAAGAAAAGAAAAAAAAAAAAAAAAAAAGGAAAGAAAAGGAAAGAAAAGAAAAGAAAAGAAAATCCTAATAGGTTATTGCTTTAGTGATGGGAGGAAGCGACAGCGCTTTCCCTCCTCTCCTCCCTCCCAGTCTCTCTCGCACACTCTCCTTCTCTCTCTCTCTGAACTGAAATTCTTGATATAACTCTCAATAAGCCCGGAGGGAGGGTGTGAGCGGCGCTAAGCCCCCCCTCCCGCCGCACCGCATTGGCCCGCGCCGGCAGGGGTGGTGGCTGCCGGAGCGCGGCCCTCGCATTGGCCGCC